>NW_020696746.1:0-12526 GCF_002925995.2 Terrapene triunguis
GGGGACTTTGGGGAAGGGGCGGGGAAAGGGTGGAGTTGGGGCGGGGCTGGGGGTGGGAAAGGGGCGGGGCCAGGGCCCGTGGAGTGTCCTCTTTTTTTATTTTTTAAATATGGTAACCCTACCCTTTGGGAAAGATGCTCACACTACATAGGAGAGGGATTGTTTCAAAAACTACCCCGGTGACAGTGAACTTTGGAAAGGGACATTTCATTCACTTAGGAAGCTTGTCTAAGGGGCCTAGAGTGAAAAGGGAGGCGCTAACATCCTTCCAGCAGCAGGGAGGTCCCAGGAGGCCTGGCTAGTGCTACACAGGGACGCCAGCAGGAAAGTAAGAAGTGGGTAACTGTAGCTTAGCCAAACCAAATGCCTCCTTCTAGAAATGGAAACTGCCCACACAAGGGTAACAAAGAGGGCACAGATCATGGCAGGAAATAGCCCAGGTGGAAATTGGGAGGGCAAAGAGCCAACAGAAAGAGCAAAGAATCCCTGGGTTCAGTGTGCCCTGGGCGGGGGGCCAGCAAACTGGCTGGGCCATGGGAGGTCGGCGCAGCAGGGGAGAAGGGCAGCCCCCAGGAGCTGAATGGACCTTTGCACCAGTCTTCACCGTAAAGGATGCTGGCCCTGGGCGGGTGCTCCAGGACACTGCGGACCAGCAAGCCCATCAGCACCAGGCAGTCAGGTAAAACAAGCAGAGGGGTACAGTGGGACCAAACTAACACAGCTTCTGCAAGGGAAATGGAGTCTCTCCGCCCAGTAGAGCTCATGGAACGTGTCGGAAAACTAGGGAATAAAGGAGAACTGGTGGACATCTTTAGCTACCTGCCTCTTCTTCCTCCCCCCTCCCGGGAGCAATGGATCAGTCTGCCCCTGCCCCCTGTGAGCAATGGGTCAGTTTCCTCCTCATCCCCCGCCCTTCCTGTGAGCAATGGGGTGAGTCTGACCCCTCCTCCCCCTGTGAGCAATGGGTTAGTTTGCTCCCTTCTCCCCCTCCCATTTGTGAGCAATGGGTCGGTCTGACCCTCCTCCTCCTCCCCTCCTGTGAGCAATGGGTCAGGCTACTCCCTACTTCCCCTTTGTCACGGAGTCCCCGGGCAATGCTCTGGAACTGCTCCCCACAAAGCCAGTCAGGACTTTGGGGAGCCTCCTCTCCCATGGAGCAGACCGTCTTCAGGGCAAGAAGCTCACACGGCTTCACCTCCTGGGTCTGACCTTGGAGCATTCAGCATATGCCCCTCCGTGTGCTTCCCACAGCGAGTCCGCCCAGGCGGGGTCCTGGGGAAGCCAGAGGACCTGCATGCACCCCCACTTCGCAGTCAGACGTGACTCTGAGCCAGCCAGTAAAACAGAGGTTTATTAGATGACAGGAACACGGTCTAAAACAGAGCTTGTAGGTCCAGAGAACCGGATCCCTCATCCGGTTCCATTCTGGGGTCCTGTGAGCCAGACACCCCCATCTGCCCTCACGCCTAGTCCCCAGCCAGTTCCAAACTGAAACCCCCTCCAGCCCCTCCTTTCTGGCCTCTTTGTCTTCCCCCCCCCCCCCCCCCCCACCCCACCCCACCCCTGACCAGGAGGTCACCTGACCTCTTTGTTGTCCCACACCTTTAGCATCCCCTTGCAGGGGGGAAGGGCCTGGCTATTAGTTGCTAGGCGACAGAGGGTCAGCCAGAAACTGAGGCACCCACACAGTATTCAGAAGGAACATTAAGAACAGTCCCACTTCGTCACACCCTTCCCTCCTGTGAGCAATTGGTCAGGCTACTCCCTACTCCTCCTCCGCCCTGCCCCGTGAGCCATGGGGCAGGCTGCCCCTCCTGATGTGGGCTCTGTGGGGGGTTGTGAATGCTGGACTCGATGGGGCTGGTGGTTGGCAAACCCACAGTGCCTACAGCAGAGCCAGCAACCACCTCTTCCTGACCTATACCAGCCCCAAGGCTGGCTCTGCCCCACAGAGCAACCTCACCCCATGTGGGATGTGGGGGTGACCCTTGCCCCAGTGCCACCACCCCCGCCAGGGGCTCAGCACTGGGACCTCCCCTCTGGGGCTCAGCAGGGTCCGGAACAATCTGTATAGTGGGGGTGCTGAGAACCATTGACCCAAACTGTAAACCCTGCATATGATGGAAACCACTTTGAGCCGGGGGTGCGGCAGCTCCCCCAGGACCCCTAGTTCCAGCACCCCTGGGTCTCTGCCCTCCCACGAACCCCACTTCTTTCCTCTTCCTCCCCCAACCCCTGCCTCCCCCGTGACTGCCCTCACTCTCCGACCCCTTCCTCCCAACTCGCCAACCCCCAAGTCCTGCCCCGCATCACTGGGCACAGATCCTGTCTGTGAGGGAGCTGGGGATACCGAGCTCGCTGTTAAGGGCTTTGAGATCAGAGATAGAATGGGCTAGCTGAGAGCTGGACCGTATTAGTATTAGCTGTGCACCGAACCTCTCCCCAGCCTCTTCTCCCCATGCCACCCCCATCTGCCCCTGGGTCCCTCTCCTCCTCCTGTGTGCCCATGGCCCTCTCCTCCTCCTGTGTGCCCCCAGCCCTCTCTCTTCTCCCCGCATCTGCCCCCGGCCCTCTCTCCCCTCCCACTTCTCTGCCCCCAACCCTCTCTTTTCTCCACCCCCCATCTGCCCCTGCCCTCTCTCTTTTCCCCCGCCCGCCTGCCCCTGGCCCTCTCTGGTCTCCTCCCTGTCTGTCCCCTGCCCTCTCTCTTCTCCCCCGTCATCTTCCACCGGCCCTCTCTCCCCTCCTCCGTCTGTCCCCAGCCCTCTCTCTTCTCCCCACATGTGCCCCTGGCCCTCTCTCATCTCCCACTCTCTGCCCCCAGCCCTCATTCTTCTCCCCCGCCCGCCTGCCCCTGGCCCACTCTCTTCTCCCACGCCCCCATCTGCCCCCGGACCTCTCTCTTTTCCCCTGCGCGCCTGCTCCCAGCCCTCTCTGGTCTTCTCTCTGTCTGCCCTCGGCCCTCTCTATCCTCCCCCCATCTTCTGCTGGCCCTCTCTCTGCTGCTGAGGGCAGCGCGCAGAGCCCAATTGCCACCACTACGCCTACGAGCTGGAGGGACATGTTGCCGCTTCCTGGGAGCCACCTGGGGTGAGCGCCTCCCGGAGCCCGCACCCCAAACCCCCTCCTGTGCCTCAGCTCCCAGCCCTGAGCCCCCTCCTGCACCTAAACTCCCTCCCAGAGCCCGCACACTGAACCCTCTCCTGCACCCCAAGCCCCTCATCCCCAGCCCCACCCCAGAGCCCACATCCCCAGCTGGAACCCTCACCCCCCTCCCACCCCAACCCCCAGCCCCAGCCTGGTGAAAATGAGCAAGTGAACGAGGGTGGGTGAGAGCGAGCAACAGAGGGAGGGGGGATGGAGTGAGAAGGGGCGTGGCTTGGGTGGGGCTTCAGGACAGGGGCGGGGCAGGGGTGGGGCAAGGGTGTTCAGTTTTCTGCAAATAGAAAGTTGGCAACCCTACTGCCCCCAGCCCTCTTTCCTCCACTCCCCCTTCCAGCCCGCTGCCCAAACCACTCCCCTCCTGACTCCTACCCACCCTACAGCTCTGCCTTGCCTCCTCTAACCAGGGCACAGCAGCCTCTGGTGGCCAAAGGAGGAACTGCAGGTTGCTCTGGCAAAATTCCTGGACCACTTCTGGCTGTCCAGAGATCAACAGCCTCTAAACTAGGGGTGGGCAAACTATGGCCCGAGGGCTGCATTCGGCCCTCCAGACATTTTAATCCGGCCCTCGAGTTCCCACCGGGGAGCGGGTTCGGAGGCTTGCCTCACTCCGTGCGGCTCCTGGAAGCAGCGGCATGTCCCACCTCCGGCTCCTACGCATAAAGGCAGCCAGGGGGCTCCATGCACTGCCTCTGCCCCAAGCGCATTCCCCCGCAGATCCCATTGGCTGGGAACTGCGGCCAATGGGGGCTGCAGGGGTGACGCCTGCAGACAGGGAAGTGCACAGAGCTGCCTGGATGTGCCTCCGCGTAGGAGCTGGAGGGGGGACATGCCGCTGCTTCTGGGAGCTACTTTAGATAAGCGCCGCCTACAGCCTCCATCCCTGACCCCCTCCAGTGCCCCAACCCTCTGCCCCAGCCCTGATCCCCCTCCCACGCTCTGAACTCCTCAGTTCCAGTCTGGAGCACCCTCCTGCACCGCCAACCCCTCATCCCCAGCCCCACCTCAGAGCCCAAACCCCCAGCCAGAGCCCTCACCCCCTCCCACACCCCAACCCCCAATTCTGTGAGCATTCATGGCCCGCCAATTTACATAACCAGATGTGGCCCTTGGGCCAAAAAGTTTGCCCACCCCTGCTCTAAACTCTGCCCCGTGGGGTGAGGGGGGGCAGCAGCGAGGGGCAGGAGGCTGGGACTCGTCCCCACCTAGCTCAGCTCCCTCCACCCCCAATGGGCTAGGCCTTTCCCAGAGTGCCCATAGGGAGGGAGCAGGTGGCTGAGCAGCTATTCCCCCCGAGAGCACCCTGCACAGGCACCCCACACAACTCGCAGGGTGGGGGCAGGGCAGGCCCCTGTTCTCATGCATCCTGGGTAGTGACTTACACCAGATCTGCTCCCCTGATCTCCCCATCCTACTGGCATGGGGTGAGCCTGCACAGACTCTAAGGATCGCTGAATTATTTTGGGGGGTTAGAAAGTCTAGCCTGGCCCAAGGGCTACACTCCTCTCCATGGTCCCCTCCTGCCCCACCTAATCCAGTAAACTGTCCCACTGGACTGCCCCCTTTAAGGTGCAAGCTCTACCCCAAACACTCCATGGAAACAGGAACCACGCTCATGCAGTGGGACCTAGATTCCCTGCTGCTCACACTCAGACCTACCTCTGCTGGTGTGTTTTAGCATGGGGAGGATCAAAGCAGGACCCACAGATTCAGGCCCTGGGCTGGCAGGGTGCCCATAGACCCACAAAGTTGGGCACCAGGAGGAGCAGCCAGCCCCAGAGCATGCTGGAGCCTGTCATGGGGCCTAGGTGTCAGAGGGACAGTAGCACTGGCAGGGCAGGGAACCAGGAGCACTACTGGAAAGGGGCCTTGGGTTGGACTGGATCCAGGCCCCGTGTGATCTTAACCCCCGCACTGTCCTTCCCCCAGTACAGAGAACATAAGAATGGCTGTACTGAGTCAGACAAAAGGTCCATCCAGCCCAGTATCCCGTCTATCGACAGTGGCCAATGCCAGGTGCCCCAGAGGGAGTGAACCTAACAGGTAATGATCAAGTGATCTCTCTCCTGCCGTCCATCACCACCCTCTGACAAACAGAGGCTAGGGACACCATTCCTTACCCATCCTGGCTAATAGCCATTAATGGACTTAACCTCCATGAATTTATCCAGTTCTCTTTTAAACCCTGTTATAGTCCTAGCCTTCACAACCTCCTCAGGCAAGGAGTTCCACAAGTTGACTATGCACTATGTGAAGAAGAACTTCCTTTTATTTGTTTTAAACCTGCTGCCCATTAATTTCATTTGGTGGCCCCTAGTTCTTATATTATGGGAACAAGTAAATAACTTTTCCTTATTCACTTTCTCCACATCACTCATGATTTTATATACCTCTGTCATATCCCCCCTTAGTCTCCTCTTTTCCAAGCTGAAAAGTCCTAGCCTCTTTAATCTCTCCTCATATGGGACCCGTTCCAAACCCTTAATCATTTTAGTTGCTCTTCTCTGAACCTTTTCTAACGCCAGTATATCTTTTTTGAGACGAGGAGACCACATCTGTATGCATGTGGGTGTACCGTGGGTGTACCATGGGTGTACCGTGTATTTATATAAGGGCAATAAGATGTGGGTGTACCGTGTATTTATATAAGGGCAATAATATATTCTCCATCTTATTCTCTATCCCCTTTTTAATGATTCCTAACATCCTGTTTGCTTTTTTGACTGCCACTGCACACTGCATGGATGTCTTCAGAGAACTATCCACGATGACTCCAAGATCTTTTTCCTGATTAGTTGTAGCTAAATTAGCCCCTATCATATTGTATGTATAGTTGGGGTTATTTTTTCCAATGTGCATTACTTTACATTTATCCACATTAAATTTCATTTGCCATTTTGTTGCCCAATCACTTAGTTTTGTGAGATCTTTTTGAAGTTCTTCACAGTCTGCTTTGGTCTTAACTATCTTGAGCAGTTTAGTATCATCTGCAAACTTTGCCACCTCACTTTTTACCCCTTTCTCCAGATCATTTATGAATAAGTTGAATAGGATTGGTCCTAGGACTGACCCTTGGGGAACACCACTAGTTACCCCTTTCCATTCTGAGAATTTACCATTAATTCCTACCCTTTGTTCCCTGTCTTTTAACCAGTTCTCAATCCATGAAAGGATCTTCCCTCTTATCCCATGACAACTTAATTCCGAGGAATAGGGCTGTGCTGCTGCTGCGGCTGCTGCTAAGCGTGGGCCTGATCTGGCTCGCAAGGAATTCCATGGGAGTATGGCCACTGCCGTCCATAGGTGCAGGGCTGGGCTGGATCTCAGCTCTGCCCCTGCCCCCTCCACAAGCAGGGCTCTGGTCAGGAGCCATGGCCCCAGCTGATCTTTGCACTAGCTTCTCTCTGGGAAAAAGGAGGCAGATGGAACTTGTGTCAGATTCATTCACCCCAGGGCCAGGTGGCGCCAGAGCCAAGGCAGGACTGGCGTCCAAAGGAAATGCTCTGTGCTGTCACCAGGTGGCGTGCGGAACTGCCAAGGGCACAGCCAGAGGGATGAACCTGATGAGGTTAGCTCCGTAGCACAGGGGTTGGGCCATCCAGGGCCGCATAGCCGCCCCGTCAGCCAGCTGCCCCCTGGGGCCTGAGCCACCTCCCATGGCAGCCAGTGGCAGGGAACACCCAGGGCTGGCTGCAGTGATGGCTGTGCCAGACCTAGCAGTGTAAGTGGGAGCCCCAGTGGGCATGCGGCAGAGAAAGCAGAGCCTCCTCCAGGGCACCTGTCCCCAGCACGCCTGCTGCAGACAGTTCAAGTTCGAGCTCGCCTCGCACATGGCCTGAGGGGGCCGTCTCCGCTAGACAGGGGACCTTATTTGCAGAGCCCCTGGCCCGGGGTTTCTAGGCGGGTAGGGCACAGTTGTTGCTAGGGTTGCCAATTTCGGTGGGATGTAGTCCTGGAGGTTTCTTCACATGACATAATCTTTAATTAAAGATTCATCTTTAATTTCTGGATACTCCAGGCCAATCCTGGAGAGTTGGCAAGCCTAGTTGTTACAGCTGCTAGGAGCTAAGGCTGGGCTGCCCCCACGGAGGAGGTGCCAGGAACCAAGTGACCACCCATCTCCAATTGGGCAGGACAGTCCCAAAATGCAGAGTTCAAGTCCCAGTTCCAGGCATTTGTCCAGATTCCCTGGGGCGCCACTCCATGCCAGCCCAAGGCTCAGGGGTAGCACCAGCCTCTTGGGGGGCCTGAGGTGAGCCTTAACCCCACATCACTATGATGCCCCGCCCCCTGCTCCTCCTCTCCCCCCCAAAACCCTGCCCCCTAGCCAGGCTGGAAGCCAGAGCCAGGCCATGGGAAGATCCACCCAGGGAGCCTGGGCCACTGTGGAGAGCCCAGGATCCTCCACCTGCCCTGGGCGGTGCACCTGGGGGAGCGGGGACACGGGTTGGGGGCTGCTCTCAGGCACCCCGGTCCCTTGCCCAGGACAGGTGGAGGGTCCAGGGCTCCCCCTTACCACGGCCCAGTTCAGGCTTCTGGCCTGGCCAGGAGGCAGGGCCTCGGGGCAAGAGAAAGAGCAG
Organism: Terrapene triunguis; assembly: GCF_002925995.2. NCBI lineage: Eukaryota > Metazoa > Chordata > Testudines > Emydidae > Terrapene > Terrapene triunguis. The sequence goes on from NW_020696746.1 coordinate 7,743, forward strand.
GGAAGCAGGGCCACGGAGTGGGGTGGGGTTCCTGCACGTGTCCCATTTTTGCATTCTGAAAAGGTGGTCTCTAGAGAACAAAGCCATGAGAACCAGTCCCCTGGCAGTGCCAGGCACCAGCACAGGAGGAGCCAGCACCTCGACCTGCCTGCATGGGGGTGTTGCAGGCACAACGTGCCCGAGGCAAAGCAACAGCGAAGGTTTGTGGCCCGGTGTGCTTCGCGCCAATAAACACACCAGGTGGAGAAGCAAACAAAGTTTATTTGAGATCTCAAAGCAGTGCAAGGAGACTGGCACGTCTCAAATCAAGCACACTAACAGAAACAGTTTTTCTCCTTTATACCTTTTGCAGTCAAGCCTCATCCCCCCGCCTCCACTGCTACCCCTCCCTTCCTCCCCCCCATTCCTCTCTCTCTACCCCTCCCGTCCCTGGTAACAATTACTAAGCAAATAGCAATTACATTTAAGCAATTAGTTTATGTTGGCAGCTATAAGTTCAGCTCGTTAGTAACACTTCTTGAACTACTATCTTGTCCCGTTCCTTCAGCCAGAAACATGCAGGCCTCATTATTACCGCTTGAGCAGGGGGTTGCACACAGATAACTGGTTGCTTACATATTCCAATTGCACCTGGCTTTTGAGGTCGATTAGAGTTTAAACATGGAAGGAGTTTGGTTCAGGCCTAGTGCAGGAAGGCTTCATTGACACTTGTGATTTTCCACCCTCCTGAGTTACCTGGGGTGATGGTGATGCCTGGTGACGTCAACAACTCCCTCCTTTGAGAATACTCAACAAGCTTTTGGCTGAGTTTTCTCATATTCTGTGGACAAGATATGATTGAGTGCTATGAAGCTGGGGTCCTCAATGAGAGGGTATGCCAGGACTTCTGGGGAACGGGGGGCACAAAGCTTACGGAGGAGCATCTTAAAACAAGCAATCAGGAGGAGGGTGACCAAGCATAGTACCACACCCGTGAGGAGGAGACGCACAAGGCTATTTCCCAGTCCTCCTAGGTTGGGCAACCAACTACAAAGGGAATCAAAACCTGTGGGTTCCCTTTCCTGGGCCTTCCACTGCTCAAAAGCCTGTTCGGCTGACAGGACGTGCTTGTTAATGTCCTGTGAGTTTTCCGGAACATAAGTACAACATTCACTCCCAATAAGGGCACACACCCCGCCCTGGGAGGCTAAAACATAATCTAAGGCCTGTCTATTTTGCAGGGACAGCAACCGGAGCTGGTAAAGCTCTGAGTTAAGGCTTTTCTCTATGGCCAAGGTTTCATTGGCGAACTTGGTGAGAAACACAGAGAGCCTGCGATAAAATTGGGTTAGCCGTCCTACCCCATAGGATGGGAGGAGGATCATACCCAACCTGTCTCCTTCTGTAATGGGCGCTGGGGTGGCATACAAAGATCTACGCTGCCTGGGGTGGCCAGGGAGCAGTTTAGGGAGAACACGAAGAGGAGGGGCAAGATAGCCTACATAGCAGCTCCCATACCACCAATGCGGAAGCCACTTATAGGCAGAAATTCCGCAAATGTAAAAGGAGTGGCCATTTCCTACCAAGCCATTATATCCGCGGCGCCACCTATTTGTTTCTTTGTCATTAAACGTTGCTAGCCGGGCGGTAGAGTCAGATTTGCCATTAACATAGACAGGGACAGAAGCATCACTGTCAGGGGATACATAATACTGACAGGTGCTATTCCCAGCGGACCAGGTGTGATTGCTGGACTTGAACTGTCGATAGCACACCAACCCGGGGGCCACTGACCGCAGCCTAATAGGGGAAGGGATCTGCGTTGAGTTGGCCCGCGGCTCCCAAGGGTCGTCCCTTAATGCATACTGGGATTCAATGGTACAGTTTTGCGACAAGGGGGTACCCGAGGTATTTTTTCCCCTACTGAACCATCCCCAACAGATATCTGACCAATTTTGGGGAACTGCCCTCCAGGGTAACCCTGCTGCGTGGTGCGGGACTTGGGAGCATACCCAGCAGTTAGAGAGGTTGAACTCTTGGGCAAAGCAAACCTTCAAGGACTCATATGTGTTTGTTTCCAAGTTAGTAGGGATTTCTTTCCATCCCGCATGTGGTCGGGGGGAAACGGGAGGTAACGAGAGGAGTGTCCCTATGGCAAAGAGTACCACTGTGGCAGACCCTGGACCTGAGCTCATGCTGGGCAGGTGACCCTAGGGCCTGACAATTACAATTCCCCAAATACCCACAAAATAACAATTACCAATAGCAGGCAGATTAAAAACAAAAGGGACCAGGCCACCAGGTTAGGCCGGCCCTGTGAGAACAAACACAACCAACGCTCAGAGTTCTCGCGGGGAGTGCGCTGTGACTGTCCAAAGAGATCACAGGGCATTCCCAGCAGGCCTTATTGTCTTTTGAATAACAGCTTAAGTCCCAGATCGTCGCTGGCAGTCCTCTCTGCAGGCTGGACGGTCCACCGTTCAGGAGCAGGCACTGCTTTCAGGCGAGAGTGATGAATCCAGTTCTTGTGTCCTTCGACCTTTGCTGCTGTATGGGAGACCAGCAGGACGGTGTGGGGTCCCTTCCACTTCTCTTGGAGAGGCTCGTCCTTCCAGGTCCGAACGAGTACGGAGTCACCTGGCTGCAAGGAGTGGATCGGGGCATCCAGCGGGAGAGGCTGCAAATCTTTGGTATACCTGTGGAGAGAACAGAGAACAGCAGACAGAGAGCACATGTACTGAGATAAGAAACCACAGCTTACCTCCCACTTCCCTGCCAGAACCGGTGTACCGTTCATAGGCCATGCCCTTCCAAACATAATCTCGAAGGGACTGAGCCCTAACCTGCCCTTCGGGAGAGCACGAATGCGGAGCAAAACAAGGGGTAGAGCATCAGGCCACTTAAGGGAAGCCTCTTGGCAGACCTTTGAGAGGTGCCGCTTAAGTGTCTGATTTGTGCGTTCCGCTACCCCACTGGCCTGCGGTCGCCATGGAGTGTGGAGCTTCCAGGGGATTTGCAGGGCATCCGATATCTTCTGAACAACTTGGGATGTGAAGTGTGTTCCGTTGTCAGATTCCATCCACTGGGGAAGTCCGAAGCGGGGAATGATTTCCTTGACAAATTTAAGAGCCACCGTTTTGGCAGTGTTGTTACGACATGGGAAGGCTTCAGGCCATCCGCTGAATCGATCCACTAAGACGAGAAGGTATCTGAATCCTTGGGTCCGGGGGAACTCAGTAAAATCTATTTGCCAAACTAGTCCTGGGCCTGGGGTAGGTTCCAGAGTGGCTGGTGGCACTGACACTCCAGGTCGAGGGTTGTTCTTTTGGCAGACTAGACATTCAGCCTGCACCTGGGAGGCCAGAGGCCTAAGTCCAGAGGTTAGAAAGTATTTATTCATAAGCTGGGAAAGAGCTTCTCTACCTGCGTGGGTAGACTGATGTAGTTTCTGTAGTACTGGCCGTATTAGATTCCTTGGTAGGAGGATTTTTCCTTCCGTGGAGTGGAGCCATCCCTCCTTTTCCCGGAGCCTAAGTGTGTTGGCTAGGTTCCTCTCTTCGTGAGAGTACTGAGGGGTTGGGAGCTCCCCCACTGATGGGATGAGGGCATGCATATGGGCATCTTCGGCTTCCTGTGGTTCCAGGGTAGCAGCTCGCTTGGCCTCTCTGTCTGCCCTGGCATTACCCTTAGCCACATCTTGATTTTTTCTTTGATGAGCCTTGCAGTGTATCACTGCTACTTCTGAGGGGAGCTGTACCGCTTCTAAAAGCCGGAGAATTTGAGGCCCATGTTTAACCGGAGAACCTTGGGCTGTCAACATTCCTCTTTCCTTCCACAGACCGGCATGGGCGTGTAGTATTCCAAAGGCATATCTGGAATTAGTAAAAATGTTAACTCTTTTTTCTTTTGACAGTTCAAGTGCACGGGTTAAGGCTACCAATTCAGCCAGCTGAGCTGATGTCCCAGCAGGCAAACCCTCTGCTTCCACAGTCTCATGGAGAGATACAATAGCATAGCCTGCCCTCCTCTGTCCGTTTACAACAGTACTGCTGCCGTCAGTATACCACTCATAATCAGCATTAGGGAGGGGTTGATCTTTTAGGTCTGGGCGGCTGGAGTATTGGACATCTATGATTTCCAGACAGTCATGTTCCTGCTCCTCTGTCTCTGGTAACAGGGTGGCTGGGTTAAGGGAGGGACAGGTCTGTAGGGTAACTTCAGGATTTTCTAACAGTTTTGCTTGATACCGAGCAACCCGAGCCTGTGTAAGCCAGAGACCACCCTTAGTATCCAGCAGGGCTTGAATCATATGGGGAGTATACACTTGCACAATTCCCCCCAGTGTCAATTTCTCAGCTTCCCCAAGCACTAGGGCAGTTGCTGCGACCGCCCTCAAACAGGCTGGCCATCCCTTTGAAACTTGATCCAGTTGTTTAGAGAAATATGCCACTGGACGTTTCCAGGCACCTAATAGCTGGGTAAGCACTCCCAGGGCCACCCCTCTCCGTTCATGCACATACAGTTGGAATGGCTTAACTAGGTCCGGCAGGCCTAGAGCTGGAGCTTCCATTAGTTTCCTTTTTAAGATTTTAAATGCCCTGTCCGCTTCTGGGGACCAGTGAAAGGGGTCATGATCCGCTCCCTTAACACATTCATACAAGGGTTTAGCCCACAGTCCAAACTCTGGGATCCATATTCTGCAGAAGCCTGCCATGCCCAGAAACGCCCTGAGTTGTTTACGATTGCTTGGAATAGGAATTTGACAGATAGCTTCCTTTCTTTCACTTGAAAGCTGACGTTCCCCC
>NW_020696747.1:0-4834 GCF_002925995.2 Terrapene triunguis
CTGCTCTGGAGGATATCTCCTTTGTTGCTCTTGATTTTTCCCAATCAAGAAGATGGGAGATGATTTTTGAGACTTCCAGGCAGATTTGGGCAGTAAAGATTTCATCTCAAAGGGCGAGATGGTTTCAGGTAATAATGGGGTTGCCCTTTTGGGGCAGGAGGATGGGCAGTGCTGCATCAACACGTCTGCTGGAACATCCGAATTTTCATACTGGATCAGACCAATTATCCAGCTATTTCACTGGCTAGTACCAGTTGGTTCAGAGGAAGGTTGAAGGGGGGGGAAAAAAAAAAAAGAATAACCTGCCCATGAGGGGAGTTGCTTCCTCAGTTAGTGGTTACCTTATGACCTGGAGTGGGAGGGTTTGTATCCCTTACATAAGATTTTTATATAGATAAATATAGATATCACACATGCTCACACAAACATTGGATGGTCTCATCCTTTCAGATGTATAGTACTTTTTCTTACAATGCATAGCTAACCTGTGGAACTCACTGCCACATGATATCATTTATGCCACAATCTTCACAAGATTACTAAAAGATTCCATGTTATGATTTTTAATATTTTGAATTTTACTTGAATTGAATCTCTTCTATTATGAGTGAGGGTAAAGTAGGAGTGCCTGACTTACACAAAATAATGAGCGTTATAAAGAGGGTATTTCTACCATATCCCCCTTAAGTCTTTTTTCCCCCCTAATCCAGTAAAGTCCCAATCTTTTCAATCTGTCTTCATATGAAAGCTTCTCCAGGCCTCTGACCATTTTTGTCACCTGAATGCCCTCTGTTCCCACTGTATTTATTTATTTATTTAGATGAGCAACCAGAGCTCAACAAAATATTCCAGAATGGGGGAGAGGGTGCCATGGATTTATGACATTAGATTTTCAGTGTTTTCATTCCTTGTGCACCCTAACATCATTTGCTTTTTTGACTGCTACTATGCGGGGGACGGATAGCTCAGTGGTTTGAGCATTGGCCTGCTAAACCCAGGGTTGTGAGTTCAATCTGTGAAAGTGAAATGAATTATATTAAATAGAATGAATTAAAGAATGCTGTATGTACCTATAAGTAGAAATGAGAAATGCTGCAAGCCAGGGGGCAGGAAAGCAGACATTAACTGCTTAATGAATTGCCCCACTTAAGGGCAATTGGTGAAGCATTAGCCTTAGATCGATAAGAGTTAATAAGGAAGCAGGATATGCATATTGTGCCCTATGCAAATTTTACAATTTTGCGCTCTGTCCCTTTGTTTAGTTCGCACCCTTTTATCTGTATAAATAAGACTGTTTGTTTGAATCTTGCATGGGGGGCTCACATTATCTGAATGTATTAGCAGAGCGCTGTGCTAATAAAACAGAGTGGTCTGACAAACTGAGTCCTGAGTCTAATTTTGACAAATCCTTGAGGGGGCCATTTAGGGAACTGGGGTAAAAATCTGTCTGGGGATTGGTCCTGCTTTGAGCAGGGGGTTGGACTAAATGACCTCTTGAGGTCCCTTCCAACCCTGATATTCTGTGATTCTATGTATGGAGCAAAGGCTTTCATTGAGCTGCCTGTTTCTCGTAAGTGTTTACAGTTAATTTAGAAACCAGAAATGGGTGTGAGTACTTTAAATTCATTGCAACAAATGCAAAATAATGTAAATTATTCCTTCCAAATTTAATCTGCTATCATGTGGCCCAATCACCTAGTTTTGTTAGGATCTTATGAAGTTCCTCAGAGTCTTCTCTAGTCTTGACTAACTTAATCTTGCATCACCTGCAGATTTTGTCACTTGGCTGTTCACCTTTTGTTCTCACATCAATAATATATTAAACAATAACATCTCTAGTCCAGAGCACTATTAACCTTCTGTATGTTGAAAATTGACAGTTTATTCAACTGTGCATTTAGGGTAGAAAAGAATTCCCTCTTTGATAGCCCCAAGTCAATTATTCAAGCCAGAGACAGGTGACTTAGAAGCTGCAGGATAACATATTCAGCAGCCATATGTTCATGACATTATTGTCAATGTTTAGCAAATAAAATCTCATTGTGGCTGCTGGCACTAAGCACAGGTATACACAAGTGGACTCTTGATGACTGAGAAACATCCTCATGCAGCCTAAGGACTTCTGTAGAAGAGACACAAAAGGCTGGAAAGCTGAAGAGGCACTTGGGGTCGGAAGTCTGTAAGCCTGGGGGCTTGACTGTCTTACGGTCATTGGAAAGGCTGTGAGACTAAATATCCGAGCACTAGTAAAAGCTGCCTGGCAGGATGGGTAGTGTTTGGCAGGGCCGTTAGTCTCAGAATACTCTTGTCCCCCTTGCTTGTTTCCTAGCTGTATTGGTGGCTGAGCGCAGGGAGCAAGCCAGAAAATTTGGACCGTGCATTTGGGTTTCCAAAGTTACCCTCGACAGCAAGGGTTAGGGACAGTTTTTTGTTTTGGTTTTTTTTTAAATAATTTTGGTTTCATAAATACAGTAACTCCTTGCTTAAAGTTGCAGTTATGTTCCTGAAAAATGTTACTTTAAGCGAAATGATGTTAAGCGAATCCAATTTCCCCATAAGAATTAATGTAAATGGGGAGGGGTTAGGTTGCAGGGAATTTTTTTTCGCCAGACAAAAGCGTGTGTGTGTGTGTGTGTGTGTGTGTGTGTGTGTGTGTGTGAGAGAGAGAGATGCACATTGCCCTTTTAGGTACGCTGACCCCATTCTAAGTATACTGCCTTTTTAAGCAGATCAGCAAGTTGAGACAGCAGCTGCTGCCAGCAAGCTCCCTAGGTCCCCCTCTGCTCTGTGGTGATGGGGTACAGGAGCTGGGGGAGGGGGACACCCTGACATCAGCTCCCACCCCCTGCACAGCAAGCAGGAGGCTCCAGGGAGCAGCTCCAAGGCAGAGGGCAGGAGCAGCACATGGCAGTGGGGGGAGGGACAGCTGAACTGCCGGCAATTGATAGCCTGCTGGGCAGCTGCCGCACAGGGAACTTAGGGGAATGGGGAGCTGATAGGGGGGCTGCTGGCCCACCCTGGTTCCAAGCCCCCACCAACTAGCTCCTTCCTGCAAGCAGTGGACAAAGCAGGTGGCTGCCAAACAATGTTATAAGGGAGCTTTGTGCAACTTTAAATGAGCATGTTCTCTAAGTGATCAGCAACGTAACAACGTTAACCGGGACAGGAGTTACTGTATGCAGTTACATTTCTGTGAGATGCTGACGTGCCTAACTGTGTATCTGAAACTTACAGCTACTCCAGTGGTGTCGAGACTGCATAAACATCTCCATATCTATTTCTCTTTATTTCCATTATGAGAATGGCCATACTGGGTTAGATCAATGGTTCGTCTAGTCCGGTATCCTGTCTTCCTACAGTGGCTAGTGCCAAATGCTTCAGAGGGAGAGAACAGAACATGGCAATTTATTGAGTGATCCATCCACTGTCATCCAGTCCCAACTCCTAGCAGTCAGAAGTTTAGAGACATCCAGAGCATGGGGTTGCATCCCTGACCATTTTGGCTAATAGCCATTGATGGACCTATCCTCCATGAAGTTACCTAACTCTGTTTTGAACCCAGTTATGCTTTTGGCCCTCACAACATTCCCTGGCAACAAGTTCCACAGGTTGACTGTGTGTTGTGTGAAGAAGTACTTCCTTATGTGTGTGTTAAACCTGCTGACTTAATTTCATTAAGGGGTACCTGGTTCGTGTGTTATGTAAAAGGGTAAAGAACACCGCTTTATTCGCTTTTTCCACACCATTCGTGATTTTATAGACCTCTATCATATCTGATAGTTTTCTTTTCCAAACTGACCAGTCCCAGTCTTTTTAATCTCTGCTCGTATGGAAGCTGTTCCATACCTAGTCATTTTTGTTGCCCTTCTCTGTACTTTTTCCAATTCTAATCTCTCTGTTTTTGAGATGAGGTAACCAGAACTGCATGCAGTATTCAAGGTGTGGGCATACTATAGCTTTATGATATTTTCTGTCTTATCTATCCCCTTTTTTGACTTCCGCTGCATATTGAGCAGATGTTTTCAGAAAACGATCCATGATGACTCCAGGATCTCTTTCTTGAGTGGTAACAGCTCATTTAAACCCCATCATTTTGTCTGTATAGTTGGGATTGTTTTCCAATGTGCTTTACTTTGAATTTCATCTGCCATTTTGTTGCCCAGTCATTCAGTTTTGTGAGATCCCTTTGTAACTCTTTGCAGTTTGCTTTGGACTTAACTACCTTTAGTAATTCTTATATCATCTGCAACCTTTGCCACCTCACTGTTTATCCCTTTTTCCATATCCATTTATGAATATGTTGAACAACACTGGTCCCAGTACAGATCCTTGGGAGACCCTGATGTTTACTTCTCTCCAATGTGAAAACTGACCATTTATTCCTACCCTTTGTTTCCTGTCTTTTAACCTGTGACTGATCCGTGAGAAGACCTTCCCTCTTATCCTATGACTCCTTATTTTACTTAAGAGCATTTGGTGAGGAACCTTGTCAAAGGCTTTCGGGAAGTCCAAGTGCACTGTATCCGCTCGATCACCCTTTTCCACATGTTTGTTGACCCCCTCAAAGAATTCTAATAGATTAGTGAGGCATGATTTCCCTTTACAAAAGCTGTGTTGACTCTTCCCCGACATATTGTGTTCATCTGTGTCTGATTCTGGATTTTTTACTGTAGTTTCAACCAATTTGCCTGGTACTGAAGTTAGGCTTCTCAGCCAGTTAATGGGCAGGATCACCCCAGAGTCTTTTTTAAAATTGGTGTCACATTAGCTATCCACCAGTCATGTGGTACAGAGGCTGATTTAAGCAGTAGGTTATATACCACAGTTAATAGTT
>NW_020696747.1:4934-6029 GCF_002925995.2 Terrapene triunguis
TTTGTTCCAAAACCTCTTCTCTTGGCCACTTGTCTGTTTCTTGTCAACCTCCTCTGTTGACATCACCACCTGCTCCCAGCAGTTACTTTCCCTTTTCTCTCACCTCCCAGTTGTTTCACTCTTTCCCTCTTCCTTTTTGTTTTTCACCCCTCAGTTCTGCTCCCATGTGCTAGCTCAGTTGCACAGTTGAATTGACAAGGTGTCTGGCCTATTTCGCTTTGGTGGGACCATGAATAGAGGCAGGGAGCAGCAGGTCTTTGCATGTCAAATGCTGATGCCCTGCTCTGCAGTGTACTTTGTAACTGTGAGAGATGAAAGGCTGTCCTTACTTCTGAGCTCCAGTCCTGTGCGTGTATGAGAGAGGCAGAGAGGAATAAGGCAAACATGCTAAGAAATATGCATCCGAAGAAGTGGGTTGTAGCCCACGAAAGCTTATGCTCTAATAAATTTGTTAGTCTCTAAGGTGCCACAAGTACTCCTGTTCTTTTTGCGGATACAGACTAACACGGCTGCTACTCTGAAACATGCTAAGAAATATGATTAATTAAAGCCAGGAGGACAAAGTCCAGACAGAAATGACAGCATGTGGGTGGGTGGTGTGGGCTTTGTTTGCTTTTAGTTCAGTTTTCCGCAAGCCATAGAGTAAAAGGTGCTATTGCAGGCTGATGCATTAACCTTAATGAGTTGCTCATTCTGTTCACTTACAGAATCCATTTGATTGTGTTGTTCGGCTTATCAGTCAGCTGGCATTGAGGTTACTGAATGTACGAGTTTTGCATCTTTTGCATATCTGTGACATGTGATTCCTCCTCACTATGTGACTTGGTGTCTGCATTAACCAGCCTCCCATTGTAGTGCAGCTCTTTATACATTAACTGCTGCATTCATTTTGTTTTAATATTTTTAACATGTTGGGGAAATGATTTTTAGAGCAAAATAAGCAACCTTCCCTTGAAAATGACTGGATTTTAGAAAGCTTGAAAACTTTGTCCCAAACTCAGGTAAAAATAGGAACGCCTTAACCATGGCATCTATGCTTCAGAGGACAGTTGGTCTGTAAGGGAGAACAAATAGTGTAAACACACAGGGAGTTTT
>NW_020696748.1:0-5018 GCF_002925995.2 Terrapene triunguis
TATAATCTTTTGTAACTCTCTTGCGTGCTCCTTCTGGGCACTGGAAAGTCCCCCCCCCCATACTCACGAATCAGGGGCGGCAAACGGCCACGGGGGTGCACTCGGCATGTCCAGCCGGTGAGCAGGGGGTTATCACGTCAGGGTCACCAGCTGTGGCGACGACAGAGGAAAGGAAACAGAACACCAGGTCTGTGGTAGCCAGAAAGCCTTAAAAGCCTCAAGCCAAAAGCCTCCCAGGAAAACTTTTCCTGGGGTTTTTATTTCTTTCCTTACTCTGTTTACAACACTTCTCAGTGGTTAAATTTTTGCGCATAGAAAAAGCATACAGTGTACAGCCACATAAGATAATGAACCCATATCTTGTGCACGTGAAAACCAGCTGCGAGGGAGACAAACAGGCCAGCCAAGAAGTTTCCCAAATCACAGACGCTGGGGTGAAGGCCACTCCTGCCTTGTAGCCATGGAAACAGTGTGCCGTAACCGTGGGCTGGCAATTTGGGAGCTATGCATTCCTACATACCCCCCCCTGTTTTATTTTAGATGCGGTGTTTAAACGGAGCACCCTCACAGGGTAGCATGCACAATGCCACTAGATTGGGTATACACTGAACAAAGCAGCAAAATAAAACACCAAGGACTAGGACTAAAACCCCATACTATAAGAGGGTTTTTATTCACTCTAAGGATGGCTATGACTAGATATAATCCCACCAAGGAGGAAAAACGTCCTGGCGGATGGCTTAAGCATAACATTTCAGCATATCAATTTGCTATTGCATGCAATTACTATTATCAGTAAGCTTAAAACAACACATTTCTTTTACTGTCTCACACCCCAGATGTTGCTGGGTGGTTTGCAGACAGGAACAAGGCAGGTCCCTAACAGACCTTGCATGTCCGGGGCAACGGCCAGGCAGAAATCAGATTGATTTAATACTTGTGCCAGGCGGACCCAGATGTTAAACTGCAGCCGCTGCTCCATCTGGGGTTCGCCTTGGCAACCAGGGGCCAACAGGAAACCTCCCAATACACACAAAATAAGGAGTGAATTAGCATTAAGACAAGCTAACAATATCACAAGGTAATTTTCTGCGGTAGGTTCCAGCTGCTGCTGCACTTGCAGCTGCTCGGCCTGCAATGAGAGGGCTTTAACCTGTCCCCAGGTCATGCGCTGCGGGGGCTCCCGCGGGGGGTGCTGGCAAGGACGCTCGGTATCCTGGAGATGCAGGTTGAACTGCGGAATGGGGTTCGACAGTCCCTGGTGCCAGGCCATCGCCGTGCCACGGGCGGACATTACGCGCCGGGACCCACAACGGACCTGTAGGAAAAGAAACGGCAGCATGCCCCCGTCCCCACGTTATAAGGGGTGCTGGGCCATGCTACTGAGGATCCGGGGCCTTGCGATATTTAACAAGGGGGCGGGGCAAGGCCTGGTGGCTGCGAAAATGACGTTCTGCCGCAGAGTAATTGTCAATCAAATTCAAATGATTCAGGGTAAAGAGCACTGCAGCCAGCAATTCCTGGCAGGGAGGAAGGCCTACTGGAATCCCCCCTTTCTGTTTTTGGTGGGCCAGGGCCTGTTTGAGTGCACGGTTGGCCCGTTCCACAATGACCTGGCCTGTGGGGTTATATGGGATACCAAATGTGTGGATAACATCCCACGTGGTACAAAAGGAGGCAAAGGCCGAGCTACAGTAGGCGGGGCCGTTGTCGGTCTTAAGATGGGACGGGTGACCCATGATTGCCATAGCGCGAGTCATGTAATTAATAACATGACGAGAGGCCTCACCCTTCTGGGGCGGTGACCCACACATAATGGGAAAAGGTATCTACACACACGTGAAGATACTGCCAGGGGGCAAAAGGAGGAAAGTGTGTAACATCCATTTGCCAGAGCTGGTTGGCCGAGGTTCCACGAGGGTTAACCCCTACCTCCGGGCTATTGGAGAGAGAAGCGCAAAGGTCACACTGGCGAACAATGGCCTGCACCTAATGCAATGGGAGAGCAAACTGCTTGGCAAGGGCTTTGGCGGACTGATGAAAAAAGGCGTGGCTTTCGATTGGGAAGGAAACAATTGAGGCCACTGATTTGACCGCCTGGTCGGCTACCTTCTATCAATAGGCCCGGTAGGGTGGTGTGACTGCGAATATGTGCCACAAACAGTGGGCTAGAGCGGGAGGAAAGGAGTTGTTGCAGGATAAAAAAAAGGGCCAACAAATTGTCATCACAGGAGGGCGACACATAGGAACCTGGAAGAGACTTAAAAACATTAGTAACATAAAGACTATCAGTAATCAAATTAAAAGGGTCATCCTGGAAGCATCGGCAGGCCAGAATGACAGCGGCCAATTCTGCGCGCTGGGGGGAGCGTTGAGGCAAGGTAAAGCGGACTTGCCAAGTGCCCTGCGCCTGCCAGCTGACCGCACCCCGCGTCGGGCCGCCGTCCGTGAAGAGAGTAAGTGCATTCTCAATGGGGACGGTTGACAAAGACGGCCGGCGGTGAAGGTAACGTTGTTGTAGGAGTAAAAGACGGGGGTCAGGGGGAATGTGATATTTAATTTCCCCCCACATAGTCAGCAAGAGACAACTGGAGGGTGGCACTGCAAGAGACAGCGCATTCCCAGTCTTTTGCTGGGATGGGGACAATAATGGCAACGGGGTCCCAACCCAAGAGGGTGCGGGACCGTTCTCGCACTTTAAAAATCAGCTCGGCGGCCTATTGAGGGAGTATCTGAATAGTATGCGGAGGGGAGTGGGTCAAATAAATCCATTCAATTAAGCGAAGACGCGCTGCCGCCCCCTCCTGGGCGAGGACAACTGTCGGTTGTGAAAGTGTGGGAAGCAAAATGGCAAAAAGAGGCTGTTCCCTTTCTCGGCGGTCGACCCACACTTGGGCCAGGGTTCGGATAATGAGGGTGACCGCTTGGCGCTGTTCCTGGGAAACGGGAATAACATCCCCGGGGAGGCGGCCCTGCCAAAGGCCAGAAAAAAGAGGGGACAGCATGGAGGTAGTCAGAGGGCAAAAAGGACGAATCCAATTAAGGGACCCTAATAACTGCTGGAGCTGTACAAACGTAAAAGGGTTGGGCAATACCAACTCGGGACAAACTGGGCAGGCATATGACTGGAGCATACGGTGACCGAGATACAAAAAGGGTGGCTGACACTGGACTTTGTCCGGTGCTATAACCAGGCCACACGCCGCAAGCTGGTGGCGCAGTTCGTCCAGCCAGTCATCAGGAAGGATGGGGTGAGCCACCAGGATGTCATCCATATAGTGGTAAATTAAGGCATCTGGGTGTGCCGTGCGGAAGGGCCATAAGGCCTGCGCAACAAAATATTGACACAAGGTGGGGCTATTCAACATGCCTTGAGGGAGCACATTCCACTAATAGCGTGGAGTGGGCTGGGAATAATTTAAAACCGGAACGGTAAAGGCAAAAGGCGCTCGGTCCTCAGGGTACAGGGGGATGGTAAAAAAAACAATCTTTTAAATCTATTACAAATAACCAGTAATCACAGGGGATAAGGTTGGGATTGGGGGTACCACACTGCAGGGGACCCATAGGCTGTATAATTTTATTAATGGTGCGAAGGTCCTGCAGGAGGCGCCACTTGCCAGATTTCTTTTTAATTACAAACACGGGGGTATTAAAGGGGCTAGTGGACTCCTCCAAATGCCCTGCCTACAGCTGGTCATTAACGAAGTGCTGGAGGGCCTCCAGCTTTTCTAAAGGAAGCGGCCACTGCGCAACCCATACGGGCTCGTCAGTGAGCCAACGGAGGGGGAGGGCCGTACGCCTCATCATCAATATGGATGGTGGCAGTGAACTGTGTTAATAAATCACAGCCCCACAGGTTGAGGTGGATGGGGAGAATAATAGGCCAGATATGGGTGCGGCGGGTGCCTTGGGGTGCCCTAACCTCCAACCATCGGGCACTCCGTTGTGAGTTCTGCGCCCCGCTCACACCCCAAACCGCCGGAGCCTGCTCTGTGGGCCAATGGGCGGGCCACTGCGCGGCGGCGATGACGGTGACGTCTGCCCCAGAGTCGATAACACCCTCGAACGGCTGATCGTTGAGGCAATAAATGCGTTTGGGTTGGGGTGCTTATGTCCGCACACGCCTGTAGCAACTCCGCCAGGGTCGAAGGACTTAGAGGACTCGCCCGCAGCGGGGACCCTGCGAAACGCGTGACGGGCACACTGGCCAATGATGGGAAAAGCTGCCCGGGGCGTGCCCACCGCCTGCTCGGGGATGCCCGAAAACTGCCCCGTGCCATACAACTGCTCAGCGAGATAGGCCCCCCCACCTTGTGCTGCCGCCGCAAGCGCCTCTCACTGGTACTCGCTATCCCACACAACGTATTGCGCGGGAGACAGCACCATGCGACACATGTTTTTCCAATCTTGGGGGAGCAAGTGATAACCGTTTGACACACCTTCCAAGATCCCCCGGAGCTCGCGCAGAACCGAGTAGGGGAGAGCCTCCCAGTCCACTATCTGCCCCCCATTTCCATTATCCCACCAAGAGACGGGAAACGCCTCGAACCCACAGCTGGATTCCTCGTCGGTCAAGAGACCGGCCTCGCGCGCTCACCGCACCGCTGCGGCGACAGCGCCCCCCTGCCCGACCGGTGGGCAGGGGGGCGCCGCCGTGGGCGGTGGTGCAGGGAGGGTCAGCTGCGGGTAGGAGGGGGGCGGCCCATCACCTGGGGGCAAAAGGGAAACCAGCTTGGGGCCGTTGGGGCCGAACCCCTCCAGCGCCTCCTTACAACGCTGCCAGAGCAGCAGGTGCTGAACTGGGGCACGGGGTTCACTATACAAGATGATCCCAATCCGTATCCAATCAAGAAGCCGTAACGACCCGCAGTCAGGATACCAGGGGCACTGGCGATCTATTTCCCTTAGAAGGTCCTCAATATGAGCGACCGGGACAACGACACATGATCGTTGCCGTATAATCTTTTGTAACTCTCTTGCGTGCTCCTTCTGGGCACTGGAAAGTCCCCCCCCCC
>NW_020696749.1:0-2809 GCF_002925995.2 Terrapene triunguis
CCAGAACTGTGACATCGCAAAAGCACATTTTGGGGAATTAGGAAATCGAGTGACTCAGGTGTAATGGGAGGGAGAATTAAACTCCCCCAGTGTATGGAAAAAGCTGGGGAATTAAACCCTAAAATTCAGGAGCAACAGCCTCTAATTCTTCTGGAAAAGGAGAATGTAAGAAACAAGAACTGGGCCAAGAAGCCTGGAAGGAAGACAGCTTCTGGCTGCTGTAGATGGGGAGAGGGGGGACAAGACTCTCTCCAAACTCTCACTCTTGTTGACCCCGACCTGATTTTATGATCTATGACCTGTCTGCACTACAGGATTAATCCGAATTTATACAATTCAAATTTTGGAAACAGATTGTATAAAGTCGAATGTATGCAGCCACACTAAGCACATTAATTCGGCGGGGTGCGTCCATGTACCAGGGCTAGTGTCGATTTCCGGAGCGTTGCACTGTGGGTAGCTACCCCATAGTTCCCGCAGTTTCCTCTGCCCATTGGAATTCTGGGTTGAGATCCCAATGCCTGATGGGGCCAAAAACATTTTCGCGGGTGGTTCTGGGTACATCCTCCTCCCTTCTCCAGGGAAGCAATGGCAGACAACCGTTTTGCGCCTTTTTCCCGGGTAAACAGTGCAGACGCCATACCACGGCAAGCATGGAGCCCGCTCAGCTCAAGACAGCAGTCCTGAACATTGTAAACACCTCGCGCGTTATCGTGCAGTTTATGCTGAACCAGAACCTGCAAAACCAGGCGGCGAGGAGTAGGCTACGGCAGCGCGGCGTCGAGAGTGATGAGGACCTGGACATGGAATTCTATCAAACCGCGGGACCCGGTGCTTTGGAGATCATGCTGTTAATGGGGCAGGTTATAGCCGTGGAACGCCGATTCTGGGCCCGGGAAACAAGCACAGACTGGTGGGACCGCACAGTGTTGCAGGTGTGGGACAATTCCCAGTGGCTGCGAAACTTTCGCATGCGTAAGGGCACTTTCATGGAACTTTGTGACTTGCTTTCCCCTGCCCTGAAGTGCCAGAATACTAAAACAAGAGCAGCCCTCACAGTTGAGAAGCGAGTGGCGATAGCCCTGTGGAAGCTTGCAACGCCAGACAGCTACCGGTCAGTCGGGAATCAATTTGGAGTGGGCAAATCTACTGTGGGGGCTGCTGTGATGCAAGTAGCCAAAGCAATTACTGAGCTGCTGCTACGAAAGGTAGTGACTGTGGGAAATGTGCAGGTCATAGTGGATGGCTTTGCTGCAATGGGATTCCCTAACTATGGTTGGGCGATAGATGGAACCCATATCCCTATCTTGGCACCGGAGCATCAGGGTACCCAGTACATAAACCGCAAGGGGTACTTTTCAATGGTGCTGCAAGCACTGGTGGATCACAAGGGACGTTTCACCAACATCAACGTGGGCTGGCCGGGAAGGGTTCATGACGCTCGCGTCTTCAGGAACACTACTCTGTTTAAAGGGCTGCAGCAAGGGACTTACTTCCCAGACCAGAAAATAACCGTTGGGGCTGTTGAAATGCCTATAGTTATCCTTGGGGACCCAGCCTACCCCTTAATGCCATGGCTCATGAAGCCATACACAGGCAGCCTGGACAGGAGTCAGGAGCTGTTCAACTACAGGCTGAGCAAGTGCAGAATGGTGGTAGAATGTGCATTTGGCCGTTTAAAAGGTTGCTGGCGATCGTTACTGACTCGCTCAGCCCTCAGCCAAACCAATATCCCCATTGTTATTGCTGCTTGCTGTGTGCTCCACAATCTCTGTGACAGTAAGGGGGAGACCTTTATGGCGGGGTGGGAGGCTGAGGCAAATCGCCTGGCTGCTGCTTATGCGCAGCCAGACACCAGGGCGATTAGAAGATCACACCAGGAAGCGCTGCGCATCAGAGAAGCTTTGAAAACCAGTTTCATGACTGGCCAGGCTACGGTGTGAAAGTTCTGTTTGTTGAAAACCCACCCCCTTGATTGACTCATTCCCTGTAAGCAAACCACCCTCCCCCCTTTAATCACAGCTTGCTTTTAAAGGAAATAAAGTCACTATCATTTAAAAATCATGTATTCTTTATTAATTGATTATAAACATAGGGAGAGAACTGACAAGGTAACCTGGGTGAGGTTTGGGAGGAGGACAGGAGGGAAGTAAAAGGCCACTGAAAAAATTCAATATAATGACAGCCTTTTGGTTGGCCTGTCCACTAGGGTGGACTGGGAGGGTGCACGGAGCTTCCCCCACCACGTTCTTACACGTCTGGGTGAGGAGGCTATAGAACATGGCGAGGGGGGAGGGAGGTTATACAGCGGCTGCAGCGGCAGTCTGTTATCCTGCTGCCGTTCCTGAAGCTCCACCAGACGCCAGAGCATGTCCGTTTGATCACGCAGCAGCCCAAGCGTTGCAGCCTGCCACCTCTCATCTCGAGCATCCCTCATGACCTCATGTTCACTGGCATCTTTCCTAAATTTAGATACAGTGTCCTTCCACTCATTCAAATGAGCTCTTTCATTGCGGGTGCATTCCATTATTTCCGAGAACATCTTGTCTCGCGTCCTCTTTCTCCGCCGCCTTATCTGAGATAGACTTCGGGACAGAGGAGGGAGGCTTGAAAAATTTGCAGCTGCTGGAGGGATGAAAAAAAGGAGAGAAGTTTTTAAAATGATACATTTTACAGAACAATGCTTATACTCTTTCATGGTGAACAACACTATTCACATTACATAGCACATGTGATTTCAGTACAAGGTCGCATTTTCCATCTTAATATTGAGTGCCTGTGGCTTTGGTGTTAGAGATCACAGACGCAG
>NW_020696750.1:0-6796 GCF_002925995.2 Terrapene triunguis
GTGTCGAAGCGGCGGAAGGAATTGCTTACTGGAGCAGCCCCAGGAGTAGCTGCCACCCCCTGGCTGTGCGGATGGGGAGACAGAGGATGCAGAAGACAGACAGACAGACAGCTCCCTCCATCTAGGTCTAGGTTTCCGGAATGAGAGTAACCCCATTTCCCAGCTAATTCATTAATACTAATAATCCGACGCCCTCAGCTTCCCCCTCCGCTGCATGCGGGGTGTCTCGGGGGGCTGCTGGCAGTGCAGGTCGGGAGAGCAGGGGCAGGGAGCTCCCCACGGTGAGCAGCTTGTCCTTGAGGCCTCTCTCTCCTTCCCCAGTGCCCTGGAGTGGGAGGGTGCCAGTGGAGGCAGCAGGGGCCGGGGCAGGGCTTGCGAATGGGGGAAGGGGGAGGGCGGGCGGCTCCTAGCTCAGGCTGGAGCCGGGTGTCTTTGTTTCCCCATAAATAAAGAGGCCGGCGGCGGCTGGCCCTATAAATGCTGCGGCTCGGCCGCCTGCCCTGCCCAGTGCGGGGGCTTAGGAGCCAGCGCAGGTACGGCCCGCAGCGGCTGCCCTCCGCCCAGGGACACCGGGCTCAGTGAGCTGGGAGCCCCAGGGCCAGCGGGAAGAGGGGGGATCCTGGCCCGGAGCTCTGCGGTTCCTGCGGCCGGTGATTTCAGGACCCGGACAGCGCTGGGCTGGGCAGGGGCTCTACGGGCCGCAGGGCTTGTGGGGTGCAGGGTGACTCGCTGGCTGGGCTCACGGTGCGCTCCTGGGGGCGACCTGAGAGCTCCGTGCTGAAGGGCGCAGGGGGCTCGCTGGGCTCCTGGGTCATAGGCTGGGTTCGCAGGGAGGGCTCCCTAGCGATGCAGGGGCTCGTCACCGGGTGCAGGCTGAGCTCTTTTGCAGTGCGCGCTCGCTGGGCGCAGGCTGCGCTCGCTGGGCTCGGGCGCGTTGGGCGCAGGCTGCGCTCGCTGGGCGCTGGGCGCGTTGGGCGCTCGCTGGGCGCAGACTGGGCTCGGGCGGGCGCCCTGGTGCCGGGCTGGGTGGGTGGCGGGCTGCGCGAAGCCCGGCAGGTGGGTCCCCGGGGTGGCTGCGGGCGGCGCTGATGGGTCCCGCTCTCTCTCTCCCGCGCAGGCAGGCCCATGGCAGCAGGCGGCCGGCAGGCCGGGCCCATGCCGGACCCCGGCCGCTATGTGGTGTCCCGGCCCATATACAGCGAGACGGCCTTTCAGGAGGAGAACGAGAAGAGAGCGCACCTGCAGCCGACCCTGCGCGAGCGAGTCCAGGGAGCCTGCAGGTGAGGGCAGGGCCGCCGGCCGGGGGAGCGCGGAGGGGACACAGTCCGGGCAGGGAGTCCCGCGGAGACTTTGGGGAGCCCGGGGCCGCGAGCGCGGGGTCACCTGCCTGGGGGCCCAGGCTGTGTCTGGGCAGCACTGAGGGCCGGTCCGGGCGCGCAGGAGCAGAGGGGAAGGAGGCGAAAGGCTCGGCTGCTCCCGGGTAGCCCCAGCGCCTTGCGCGGGTCGTGTCCCCCGGGCTGGGGGCAGAGATCCAGGGCCGCCCTGCGAGTGAGCGGCGGCGGGACTGACATCGCTAGCGGCTTCCCGGAGGAGCGCTGAGCTCCCGGCGTGTGGGAAGCGCAAGCCCAGGTACAGCAGACTCCAGCCTGCCCCTGCGGGGCACTTCGCTCGGTATTCGCCAGTCGCCGGGCTGGGAGATAAGCTCTGTCCAGAACACCAGGGAGAGTTTTCACAGGTGCTTGGCTCTCGCCCCTTCACTGCTCTATTGATTCCTTCTTCTCCTTCCATTGTTTTTGTGACCAGTTGAAATCTTGATTTTATTTGACATAAACCACGCAAGTAACATTTAGGTGGTTTCCGTCTTGTTAAACCCCCAGATTCCGCTCTGTGTAAATCCAGAGAGACTCTGTCGAAGTCAGCGGAGGCGCTCAGATACCACGGGGATGGGTGCAGAGTCTAAATAGAACGGAGTCGAATTTGACCCAACACTGTCCTTATTAGAAGATACATTTAGCACGTGCAGCGTCTAGCCTCTGGAGTTCCTTTGAGTGTGTGGAGTTGCTCAACCATTATTCTTTGTTCCTGGAAGTAATCTTGGCGGTACATATAAAATGTTGCAATTACAATTTGATTGCATTTGATTGCATTTTATAGTCCGAGGCAGATTGAATCCTTTTTCTTTCGAGACTAGTTGTTTATACACACAAACAATCATATCACGGGATCAGAATAAACTGGACCCAACTGAAGAAGCAACTTTCGATCCTATAACAAAACTTTTTATCAAAACCAAAATTACTGCCAAAAACACACATTGCTCTGCCTGTAATTACCTATGTAATAAGAAAATAGCCTAAAATAATGTAAACATTGATAATCCTTCGTTCTTTTAACATTCAGGGGCATTTAGGGACACCTTTACTCATGGTGAGTAGCATTTTACTCCTCAGATAATACTTTGATACCAATGGGACTACACACAGACTAAGGTGCTATCCAGTGTGAATAAGAGTGACAGACTGCGACCCTCTGAGAATAATCCAATATTTTGTTTGGAAAAGTGACCAATTCAAAATTATTTTCAAAGTAGATCATTTCTTATTTTTAGAAACATGAACAAAAAACTAAATGCTGTGGTAACTCACCCATTGGTACAAAATCTCTGTTGAGAAAGTCCACTTCGGATACTGTGCGTCACCAAATACCAACGATTGGTTTTGCAAATGAAATATTTAAAATGTTATGATGGGTGAAACTTGCTGGCGACTGTCACTGTTTCCAGTAGTAAATACTAAGCATTATGGACCAAACCTGGGGTAACTCTGAACTTGAGAGCAGAATTTGGCACTATAAAATCAGTAAATAGTAAACAACATTCAGACAATTTCTACAAAATATTACCAATGTTCTTTTGGCTAAATATCACCTCCTGAGATCTCTTGGTAGGATTTTTTTCCACTTTCCAATTATGATTTCACAGGGGTAGGTTGACAATTTAATTATCTGGAGTTTTTTTTTTTTTTGGCAGTTGTTCAAGAAAAAAGGCCTTTCAGATAACCAAGTCCTTTCTCCCTATCCTGGAATGGCTACCTAAGTACAGAGTAAAGGAATGGCTAGTTAGTGATATCATCTCTGGTGTCAGTACGGGGCTTGTAGCTACTTTACAAGGTAAGGACGAGGCAGATTTTATCTGTTATTAAGGAGAAACTGGATGTACTATATTGACATTCCCATAACTATGTCTTACCCTTTCTAATCAGTGCTTCAGTGTTAACCATGATTAAAATCCACGAGGACTAATGTTATTTTATATTGTATATGCATTAATATTTCACAATAAATCATTGATTTCCTTAATTTAGCCTCCTTTTTCTGTTTATGCAATATTGGCTAGCAGATTGCAATTTCCTTGAAGTTGTTATTCAAATATATTTGCCCAGTATCTTTTTGATTTTTTTTCTTAACTCTGTGGACATAAGGTGAACATTTTAAAATTGAATTGTGTTACTCAGTTATTTGTGATTGGTCAGATAAGTCACTTAGTATTATTTCTGTTCCCCAATTGGCTGAGCACCCCAAACACTTGTTTATCCAAATGTAAACTCATGAATACAATTTTCTGTTAACATTTGTGCCAGTAAAGCTTGATTGCTCAAATGTTTGTAGTAAACAAAAACAAAAGGGGTATGAACCTGGCCAAATTTTAAAAATTGGAACGGATATTCACAGAACATAGTTTGCAATGTTCAGCTAGCTTTGTTTAATACATTTATTAATGATAGAGAAAGTAGATAAACAGAGAGGTGGTGACCTATACATACAGATGACTAAGCATTAGTCAGATTAATCATGACTAGACAGTTGTGAAGAACTCCAGAAAGAGGTCAGTAAAAGCCCCATTCTCTTCCCTGGACCTTCTGATACTGGCCACTTTCAAAGCCAGGACTAGATGGGCTACTGGTCTGTTCCAGTATAGTAATTCTTTTGGGCTAGATTATCCCTTCATCTAGACCTGCATGCAAATCTTCCCCATCCTGTGCAGACGATAAAGTCAGCTGCCTCCACAGCTCTGTTGCCCCCCTTCTGCCCCTCAGTGGGTTGTGTATCTGGATAGGCGTGTGCACGGGGTGTGCCGGGTGTGCCCAGGCACATCCTAATGCAGGGGTGGGCAAATGGTCCCCCTCTCCCGGCACGGCAAGCCACGGGGTCTGCGCCCCCGGGCCAGAGCGCCCGGCCGAGCGCAGCAAGCCGCCGGCCCCTCCCCCGTCTTCCCCCCTTCCCCTGGAGCTATGCCGCCGCGCCCACAGCACTCCAGGGGCCGGGGCTGTGCGCTCCCGCGGGGCAGTGTTTGGCTCCACAGGGAGGCAGACACTTTCCCCCCACCCCTGGAGCCATGCCGCCGCGCGCGCAGCGCTCTGGGGGCCGGGGCTGTGGGCTCCCGTGGGGCAGTGTTTGGCTCCGTGGGGAAGCTAGGAGCCTCATCTCATGGTAAGGAGTCTGGGGCCAGGGGAGTTGGATTAGGGGTGGGGGCAGTCAGGGGACAAGGAGCAGGAAGGCTTAGATAGGGGGTGGGGTCCTGGGGGGCAGTTAGGGGCAGGGGTCACAGGAGGCGGTAGTCAGGGGACAAGGAGCAGGGGGGCTTGGGGGTTCTGAGAGGGGAAGTCAGGGGGCGGGAAGTAGGAGGGAGTGGATGGGGGCAGGGCGGGGGTGGGGCTAAGGCAGGGCTCCCTGGGTGCACACCCTAATGAAATGGGCTGCACACGCCTATTGTATTACAGCTGCACCTAATGGCCCCAAACAAAATTAGGGTCTGATAGTGGCAGATATTATATAAACATAGTTAGAAACACTCCCTGGCCCCAAAAGCTTGCCATTTAAATAGGCTAGCTGGACAAAGACTGGGAGGAAGGAAGTAGAATCAGCTCCATTTTACAGCTAGAGAATTGAGTCACAGATAATATGAGATGACTTGCCTAAGGTCACACAGGAAGTGTATGGCAGAGCTGGGAAAATCTTCTGATAACCAGGACACACACACACACACACACACACACACACTTCTTAAAAACAACAAGTAGTCTGGTGGCACCTTAAAGACTAACAGATTTATTAGGGCATAAGCTTTCGTGGGTAAAAACCTCACTTCTTCGGATGCATAGAGTGAAAGTTACAGATGCAGGCATTATATACTGACACATGGAGAGCAGGGAGTTACTTTGCAAGTGGAGAACCAGTGTTGACAGGGCCAATTCAATCAGGGTGGATGTAGTCCACTCTCAATAATAGATGAGGAGGTGTCAATTCCAGGAGAGGCAAAGCTGCTTCTGTAATGAGCCAGCCACTCCCAGTCCCTATTCAAGTCCAGATTAATGGTGTTGAATTTGCAAATGAATTTTAGTTCTGCTGTTTCTCTTTGAAGTCTGTTTCTGAAGTTTTTTTGTTCAATGATAGTGACTTTTAAATCTGTAATAGAATGACCAGGGAGATTGAAGTGTTCACTTACTGGCTTGTGGATGTTACCATTCCTGGTGTAAAGTGCTTCTACATCCATGGTGGCCAGGATGGTCTTTTCAGGAAGAACACCAACGCATCCTGTATGTAGAAGCACTTTACACCAATATTCCACATGAGGATGGACTACAAGCTGTCAGGAACAGTATCCCTGATGAGGCCACAGCATGCCTGGTGGCTGAGCTTTGTGACTTTGTCCTCACCCACAACCACTTCAGATTTGGGGACAACTTATACCTTCAAGTCAGTGGCACTGCTATGGGTACCCGCATGGCCCCACAGTATGCCAATTTTTATGGCTGACTTAGAACAACGCTTCCTCAGCTCTCGTCCCCTAGTGCCCCTCCTCTACTTGCGCTACATTGATGACATCTTCATCATATGGACCCACGGAAAGGAGGCACTTGAAGAATTCCACCTAGACTTCAACGATTTCCACCCCACCATCAACCTCAACCTGGACCAGTCCACACAAGAGATCCACTTCCTGGACACTACAGTGCAAATAAGTGATGGTCACATAAACACCACCCTATACCGGAAACCTACTGACCGCTATACGTACCTACATGCCTCCAGCTTCCATCCAAGACACATCACACGATCCATTGTCTACAGCCAAGCCCTAAGATACAACCGAATTTGCTCCAACCCCTCGGACAGAGACAAACACCTACAAGATCTTTATCAAGCATTCGTAAAACTACAATACCCACCTGGGGAAGTGAGGAAACAGATTGACAGAGCAAGACTGAAACTTGGTGGGATAATACACATGATTGGAATGTTGGTGTGGATGGATACAGCTTGCTCAGGAAGGATAGACAGGGGGAAAAGGGAGGAGGTGTTGCCTTATATATTAAAAATGTACACACTTGGACTGAGGTAGAGATGGACATAGGAGATGGAAGTGTTGAGAGTCTCTGGGTTAGGCTAAAAGGGGTAAAAAACAAGGGTGATGTCATGCTAGGAGTCTACTATAGGCCACCTAACCAGGTGGAAGAGGTGGATGAGGCTTTTTTTAAACAACTAACAAAATCATCCAAAGCCCAAGATTTGGTGGTGATGGGGGACTTCAACTATCCGGATATATGTTGGGAAAATAACACAGCGGGGCACAGACTATCCAACAAATTCTTGGACTGCATTGCAGACAACTTTTTATTTCAGAAGGTTGAAAAAGCTACTGGGGGGAAGCTGTTCTAGACTTGATTTTAACAAATAGGGAAGAACTCATTGAGAATTTGAAAGTAGAAGGCAGCTTGGGTGAAAGTGATCATGAAAT
>NW_020696751.1:0-5199 GCF_002925995.2 Terrapene triunguis
GAGATCCCCAGCAGTTGGGGCAGCAGGAGAGTGGCTGGTGGGTCCCCCGGTGGCTGGAGCGGCTGGTGGGCAGCTGGAGAGTCCGTCGGCAGCTGGAGCGGCTGGTGATCGGCGGGCAGGTCTCTCGGGTTCTGGAGCAGCTCGCCTGTGGTGGGGCAGTCCCCCGGTGGCTGGGGTTGCTGGTAAGCGGTGGGAGAACCCCTCTGTGGCTGGGGGGCAGTGGGGCTTGGCATCTGGGGCAGCTCACACGTGGCGGGGCTGACCCTTGGCTGTTGGTGAGCGGCGGGGGAGTCCCTCTGCGGCTGGAGTGCAGTGGGGGCATCTCTCTGCCTTTGGAGCAGCTGGCACGTGGCGGGGCAGTCTCCTGGTGGCTGGAGCTGCCGGTGGGCGGCGGGTCGGAGCCTTGCCTGCTGGAGCGCATCAGAAAGCTCCGCAGGCACCATAAGCGGTGGCGGCTGCTGGGGCGCAGGGCAGGAGAGCGGCTCAGGCAGCCGGGGCTGGGGCGCGTGGCTGGGCTCCCTGGGCCGCACAGGAAGCGGCAGCCGGGGTGCAGGGCAGCAATCCCCCGGCGGCCTGAGCAGCAGGGGCTGGGGCATGTGGCGGGGGTCCCCAGGTTGCATTAGCAGCAGCGGCTGGGGCGCAGGGCCGGGATCCCCCGGTGGCTCGGGCAGCAGGGGCTGGGGCGTGTGGCGGGGGTCCCCAGGTTGCATTAGCAGCAGCGGCTGGGGTGCAGGGCCGGGATCCCCCGGTGGCTCGGGCAGCAGCGGCTGGGGCATGTGGCGGGGGTCCCCAGGCTGCATCAGCGGCTGGGGCGCGGCGCAGGGATCCCCCGGCGGCAGCGGCTCAGGCAGCAGCGACTGGGGCACGTGGCGGGGCTCCCCGGGCCGCACAGGCAGCGGGGGACAGGGTGCGGGGCAGCAGCCCCCCAGCGGCTTAAGCAGCAGCCCCCCAGCGGCTTAAGCAGCAGCGGCTGGGGCGCGTGGCGGTAGCGCCCTGGTGGCATGGGCGGCGGCCGGGGTATGGGAGGGGGCAGCCCCCTGGTGGCATGGGCGGTGGGGAAGCCGCGGGAGAGTCTCCTGGGGGGGTAGATGCTGGGTCTCAGCAGGGCAGTTACCTGGCGCCGGGAGCGACAGCTGGGCAGCGGGGTTTTTTTCCGGCAGCTGGGACATGTGGAGACAGACTCCTGGCGGTAGCAGCAGCTGGGCGGCAGTGGATCTCTCCGGCGGCAGGGGAGTGGGGGGGCAGTCTCTCAGTAGTTGCGGCTGCTGGCGATTAGCAGGCGATTCTTCCCGCGGCAGGAGCTTGTGGGGCAGACTCCCGGTAGCTGCAGCTGCTGGCCATCGGAGAGAGGTTTCTCCGGTGACAGGAGCACGGCGGGGCAGCCCCCCGGCGGCTGGAGAGGGGGGTGTACGTTCCTCCTCTTGGTGATGTCTCAGCAGGCTGGTCTCGAGATGTGGGAGCTGCTTGCGGCAGCATCTCGAGAGGGGGGGGGCGGATCCTTCCTGTTCTCGTTCTTCCCTCTGGATCTGCTGGTTCGCCATGTCCCCGAGGGCAGTGGCCGGGAGCCTGTGCAGAGCAGTCGGGCGTGCTGGGGCAGTGGTCGGTGTCTTGGGCTGTGTTTTAGGGGCAGCAGGATGCATCTCGGGGCACCATTAGCTCTTGTGGAGTAGCAGATACAGTGGTGTAGCAGCTTATCATAAAAAAGATGATTAAACTGATAAGAACAGACATAAAATTTTATTAGAAAATGTTTAAAAATAGATGATACAGAGTATGATACAGAGAGTTTGAAATGTCAGTTACTGGTCATTGGGGGTGTCAAGGCTGCTTCCCCACTTTTGAGCTTTAGGGTACAAATGTGGGGGCCTGCATGAAAACTTCTAAGTTTAACTACCAGCTTAGAACTGGTCCGCTGCCACCACTCCCAAAGCTAATTCCCTTCCCTGGGTAGCCTTGAGAGACTCTTCACCAATTCCCTGGTGAATACAGATCCAAACAAAGAAAAATCAATCAGGTTCTTAAAAAGAAGGCTTTTAATTAAAGAAAAAGGTAAAAATCATCTCTGTAAAATCAGGATGGAAAATAACTTTACAGGGTAATCAAACTTAAAGAGCTCAGAGGACCCCCCTCTAGCCTTAGGTTCAAAGTACAGCAAACACAGATAAACACTCTAGTAAAAGGTACATTTACAAGTTGAGAAAACAAAGAGAAACTAACACGCTTTGCCTGGCTGTTTACTTACAAGTTTGAAATATGAGAGACTTGTTCAGAAAGATTTGGAGAGCCTGGATTGATGTCTGGTCCCTCTTAGTCCCAAGAGCGAACAACTTCCCAAAACAAAGAGCACAAACAAAAGCCTTCCCCCCCCCCCCCACCAAGATTTGAAAGTATCTTGTCCCCTTATTGGTCCTTTGGGTCAGATGTCAGCCAGGTTACCTGAGCTTCTTAACCCTTTACAGGTAAAAGGATTTTGGAGTCTCTGGCCAGGAGGGATTTTATAGTACTGTACACAGGAGAGCTGTTACCCTTCCCTTTATAGTTATGACAGGGGGTAACATACAGAGTATAGGGGGATGCTAGTATTTTGGTATTGGACAGCACATAACATATACAGTCTGCAATGTCCCCGATTCGGGGGTGGGGGGGTATACGGTGGGTGAGATCAAGATACAGTCAGCAAGCAGTGAGGGTACATCACTCATACAAAAAGTACAGGCAGTTGTGGGTATATAATTAAGCGGGCCGGGTAATGGGGATGGGTGACCCTCGCATGATGGAGTTCGGTTCGGTGGGCTCAGAGGATAGGCTCCAACAGAGAAAGTCTACTGGTCTCTTAGCCAAAAGGCAGAGAAGTTTTTTCACTTCAAGGTACCAGAAGCAAAGACAAGGTTTTCATCTCAAGGCCAAAAGACCAAAAACATCAAGACACTTGATCATGGCCTTGGATAGACCAAGAGACTACCTACACTTGACCAGAGCTCAGAGAGCCGGGAAGCTGCAATATGCTGCAAAACGAGACAGCCGTACCTCCGCCACAGCTTTCTACATCACGACAAGGAGCTCCCAGACAGGGACCAAATGCCATCAAGGAGACTTGGACAACTAGGAAACTCTTAAGTGACAATCACTCCCCCTAAATGACTCCAATGTAATAATTCAAAGCAAGAACTCCACACCCAATTCTGCTTAAAGACCGAGAATTCTTTCAGTCTGGTTACTTGGGTTCCTCTCGCTGCTTTCCCTGGCTGCTGCTGCGTACTCCTACATTGCATAAACCCACCCACTTCCTGTGACGTACTCCGTCACTGTTAACTCTCGCAGCAAAACAGATACAAGAAAACGTTTGCAAGCGCAATCCCGGCTGGCCAAACTGCATGGGGCTCTTTTACAGTTACAGTACGGATCCCGGAGCTCTGCCCCCATTCTCTACCTACCAGACTGGGGGGGAGCTCAGGGCTTCTGCCCTGCGGCAGGATAGTGGTGCTAAGGGCTTCTGCTGGAGTAGACTGGTGCCTGCCACTTTCCATGCACAGAATGCCTAGGGCAGATTGCCTAGAAAAATGCTGCAAGAAAAGCTGATCTCTCTCTCTCCCTTAGTGTTCGCTTCTCTATCTTCTGTCTCACCCAGGACTGCTCATTAATTTCGAGGAAAACACCATGGAGACACACACTGACAACAAGCGATGTACGTGAAAGAGAGAGAATGGTAATCGTTTGGCAGGCATTGAGAGAGTGAGGAAAATCTAGCTTATAGTCAAGAAAAATAACTATTCTAGGCTTTAATAGCCTACAAATCATAGATGCACATAGTTTGAAATCACTTGCTCACCAAGTTCTCAGAATATTTCGATTGATCGATAGATCTTCCTTCGCTTCTCTCAAAACCCTCTATCCTTTCGTCAGCACTCTGTGATATTTACTGTGAAGTTTCCCAAAACTGATGGAGGGAAGCCAAAACAAGATCCGCTCGACCCAAGTCCATAAGACGATCACCTGCAAACTCAGTCATGTGAAGCATGGATAACGCATGAAGCGGAAAGCAGCGTGTGCACTAAAGTACACAATTGTATCTATACAGATTAAAAGAAGAAAACCCACGAACCCTTAAGAAAATGAAGAAAAACACTATATGACTGAGCATGCTGGACTGTAAACAAAAGACAGTTGCTTTGTAAAACTCATTTGTTCTTTGTGTAGCAACTCCTGGATGATTATCCAAAATGCTTCATCGTGGGAGCAGACAATGTAGGATCCAAACAGATGCAGCAGATTCGCATGTCCCTGCGTGGGAAAGCTGTCGTGCTGATGGGGAAGAACACCATGATGCGCAAGGCTATCCGTGGTCATCTGGAGAATAACGCTGCTTTGGAAAAGTGAGTAAAATACTGTGATTCCACACTCTGTTCCTGGGGAAGACTGTATGTTCCCTGGAGGAGTGAAACTGAATGGTGCTGTCTTTCCCCCAGGCTGTTGCCTCATATCCATGGGAATGTGGGCTTTGTGTTCACCAAGAAGGATCTGACTGAGATCAGGGACATGCTGTTGGCTAACAAGGTAAGGGAGGAGGACACTGTTATAGTGCGTCTACTCAGGGAGGTCTTGGGGCCTGATCTGAAGGAAGGAGAGAGTGTAACAGTGAACATTCTCTGTGGATGTGTGATTTTTAGAAGGGAGAAAGATACTGACCCCACCCATCCTGTTTCGGTTTTACTGCTCAGGGCTCTCTAGAGTTCTGAGCACTCCTTTTTCATGGAGGTTATTGTTAATTTAGCCTTGTGGAAATGACTTTGAGATGGGAAAGTTGGTTTAATCCCTCCATAGGCAGGGTAGGAGGCAACATGATCCAGTGAATAGGACACCAGAGAATCAGAAAAAAATGGCTTTTGTTTCAAACTCTGCCCGTGACTTTCTGTCTGATCTTGGATAAGTCACTTAACCTTCTGTTTGTTTTCCCAATTGTACAGTAACTCCTCACTTAATGTTGTAGTTATGTTCCTGAAAAATGCAACTTTATGTGAAACAATGTTAAATGAATCCAATTTCCCCATAAGAATTAATGTAAATGCGGGGGGGGAGGGTTAGGGGGACATTTTTTTTGCCAGACAAAAGACATTATATACATATGCAGTATAAGTTTTAAACCATTTTAAACAGTTTAATATTGTACACAACAATGAATGAGTGTGAAGCTTGGTTGAG
>NW_020696752.1:0-18810 GCF_002925995.2 Terrapene triunguis
TCCGCAGGCTGAGTGAGCTGACACACCAAGAGGAGAGGGGGCAGTGGGTAGGGTTATCATACATCCGTATTTTCCGGACGTTTTTATATATTTAAAAAATCCTCCCGGACGGCAATTAACAACTACAAAGCCGGACATGTCCGGGGAAATACGGACGTATGGTAACCCTAGTTAGAAGACCGGATCAGCCAGTTGAGAGTTTGCCACGTTTAGTGATTGTGGGGAGTATTAAACAAAGTCACCCTAATGCTTCCCCTGTTTAAAGAAAATAAGGGCCAAATCTCCCCGTCCACTTTAACAAACAGCAGCCTGCAACATGCCCCCTAGGGATTGCTGTGGCAGCTGGGGATTGCA
The DNA here is from genome assembly GCF_002925995.2 of Terrapene triunguis. Classification (NCBI taxonomy): domain Eukaryota; kingdom Metazoa; phylum Chordata; order Testudines; family Emydidae; genus Terrapene; species Terrapene triunguis. The sequence goes on from NW_020696752.1 coordinate 355, forward strand.
GCATTATGCTCCAGCCCTGCCAACTCCCTTCTCTGGCGAGTCACTGGCACGCTCCCTTCACCATGGAATTCATGATGGGAAGGCATAGCGCTGGGTATAGTGCCTGTACAGCATCTGTACTTAGACTGTAAGCTCTTCAAGGCACAGAGCATCTTTTTGTTCTGTTTGTACCGCACCTAGCACAAGGGGGCCCTAGTCCTCGAGTGGGGCTCCCAGGCACCACAATAATAGTAATATCATTATCTGGAGATTTCCCTACATGGCCTCAGGAGTCTCTATGCTGCCAGAATGATGCCAATTAGCCTCCCGTGTGCTGAGGTCCTCACTCAACGAGCGTTCTGTCTGTGTATAGACTGCAGGGTACAAATCACCTGGATCTACAGGACTAAAATTAAGTGCTAGATCTAGGTGTCAAAATGTTAAAGTGGCAGATTGCTTGATGAAAAGTTGTGGACAGAATGAATTATGTTTCGAGAGAGAGAGAGAATGTTACTGTATGTAATTCTCAGCTCTGACTGGTTAACTCTTCCTTCATGACAGGAATGCAAACTGGCAGCATGTTAAGCAGTAGATACTTGAACCTCTACAAAATACATGTTGGCATAAACATCTCTAGATATTTGAAACAATTGGCAAGCTGAATCCAAACTGCTTGAAAATGCTTCCCGGGTTCACAGTTAGCAAGGCTGCCAGCATTTCAGTTTCTGGAACAACTGGGCTGTAATCTTTCTGTGTGTGTGGGGGGGGGAAACACTGTAAAAACATTTTAAAGAGCAAAGCGTACATGCCGCCCTATGAAGAAGTCACACTCTTGGACCAGCCATTTTGTGGTGAAACTACTTTGATTGGAAACGCACTGCCAGAAAGGGCCTGACCCAGCTCCCACTGGAGCAGATTCTGATACCCTTACTCACAGTGAACAGTAGCTTGAAGTCAGGAGGACTGCTTGTGGTGTGAAGTGCTACTCCAGGTGAGTGTTTCAGAATCTCAGCCATCAAGGCCAATGGCAGTCTTTCTGTTGGCGTCAGTGGGAGTAGGATTAGGCCCAATTATGGCACCTCTTTATTCCTACCGATGTTCCTAGAATCAAGAGCACAATAGAGCATGCGTGCTGGAAAGGGGGAATAATTCCGTCATTACATGAAGCTATTGTTAACAGACACCACAGGTATATGTTTATTTTAAGTATTGGCGTCAAATATACTCTGGCGGCATTACCAGAACGAGGCTTTTTTTCCTCTTCCCTCCAGTGGCTTGCTAGAAAAATCCTGCGTAAGTACACCTATACAAATAAAAGGCCCAGCATGTTAGTATGCGTCTGACGAAGTGGGTATTCACCCACGAAAGCTTATGCTCCAATACGCCTATTAGTCTATACGGTGCCACAGGACTCTTTGTTGCTTTTTACAGATCCAGACTAACACGGCTACCCCTCTGATACTTGACACCATGTTAGTATGGTAGTTCTGGGTGTTAAGAAATGTGCACTAGATCTGTAGGTCAGAGTCAGACGAGCCCACAAATGGGCAAATGTGGCCCTGGGACTCACGGAAATCAGTGATGACACTGGTTGCTACTTGCTGTATTACTAGGAAGTGAGGCCCAGTAAAACAGTTTTACTATTGCTGGTGAATTTACTATTCATCTATTAGGGAAGAAAAATACAAACCAGCATGACGATGGGATGCATTGAGTGTCTGAGCTAAAGACCATTGACGCTAATGGAAAAACACTCCCTTTACTTGAATGGGCTTTAGATCAGCCCCTTACCCTGTATTTAAAAACAAATCTATACTCACATTGTGAGCGTTAGGCTCCTGCTGGATGGCCAGTTAGGCCTTTGGTATTGCACCCCTAAAGTACATTATTTCTTACTATCATTCTTTAAGCCCTCTTTGTCTGGCCATTGTGTGTCTGCAATTTATGTGACTCAAGGAGTAATATCGAAAGCATTCATTTTACCCCTTCAAGTGCATTGAGCCAGATGAAGAGTCCTAAACAGAATTTAATGGTGACATGCAGTACACTGTAACTAGCTGCCATGTTTCAGCGCCGAAGTAGCTGTGCTTAGATGATGGATGAGTGAATGATAGCTAGCTAGCCTGTGAACTGTTTTGGGTTCCTTAGTGATGAGAGGGGCTGTTACAAAGTATTGTTCTATTACTAAATAGAAACATAATTTACTTATTATAATACACCTTCACCCCAAACTTTTAACCATCTCTAGAATAAAACTCGAACCAAGCTTTCTGAGGTTCTGAAATATTCCTCTACATGTTTTTCTAGTTACCCTTTCAGGATGGGACCAGGTGCTTTTGGCCAAAATCTTATGAGAAAGTTTCTTCTCAAAGTGTTTCCAGCTGAGACCAAAAGCAAAAAGTACCTTCAGGCCCAAAATAAGGTGTTTCCGTGCGATTTACAGAGCTACTGTATTTTACACAGGTTCTGATCATTTGGATCTGAGTATCCCATCTATTGAATGCTAGTACAAGCAGAACCTAAACTCCGAACTTTCTAAAGTTGGCCCATCCCTGACTATGAGTATAATTAGGGACGAGAGGAATTATTGTCTGCCGGAGTATTTTACAGTTTAAATAATAACTGTCTGCATATGCTTGAAAAACAGTCTTGAAAGCTTCAAACATAAAAGACAGTAGGGAAGAAGTGACTTTTACTATATTGACCCAGCAGACTGGCATAAATTGCCTGAATGTTAAGATAATAAACTACCATTACACCATTTAAAAATAATATTTATCTACTGAAGTTCTGTCTGGTGCAACAAAGCCATCCGTTTTGTGCAGTTTGAAGCATATTAAATTATAAAGTGGAAGCCCTCAAACACCACAGCTTTATCTACCAGGAATTCACACGATGAGGTTATTCTTTTACTAAGAATTAGCGAACGAGGGGATGGCATGTTTAGATTACCTTGGCACAAAGTGATGGTGGCAGACGTCTCCATTTACGGCCTGCTCCAGCTCCCATTGAGTTTCCCCATAGGCTTCAGTGGAAGTTAAATCAGGCCCTGATTCAGCAGCCCTTAGGGTATGTCTATCCTTCGAGCTGGGGGGGTGTAATTCCCAGCTGGAGAGGACATACCCATGCTAGCTAGAGTGTAGCTGTGTCAGAGGGAGGGGCTGGCTGCCCCATGTACAAGCCTAGCGTCTCAGACGGGTACATCCATGGGACAGCAGCTAGCCCCGCCCATTCTTTGCACTGCCATGGCTACACGGCTAGTTTGAGTGACTAGCTTGTTCAGAACTAGCTCAAGTACATCTTCTCAAACTGGGAATTAACCCCCCCCCCAACTCAAAGAGTAGACATACCCTTACCCACAGTGAGCAGTACCCCCCCTCCTGTGAGTGGCTCTACTGAGCTCAGCTCCCAGAAGGATGCTTTGTGCTGCTCTGGAGGCACAAAGTAGCCTTAAAACTGGCCTACGTGGCCAGGCTACAATTCCACTAGTGTAGCACAATTTCCCAATTGCGTAGAACTGGCATAGCTGGTTCTATCCACCCCCTTCTCAGTGCCCAAACTAGGGGACACACCAGGGACATGTCAGAGAGGGAATGAGGCTGGTGTGGTGCTCCTATGACCCCTGGCCTCAGTGGGCTCTTAGAGGAGGCCATAGTTCTTATTTTCTTTCCCTAGGAACACAGAGGGCAGTGTGTTCTGGTAGGCAGGAGACCTGAGTTTCATCCCTAGATCTGTGCCTGAGCTGCTGTGTGATCTTGAACAAGTCACTTCATCTCTCTGTGGGTCTGTTTCCTTTCCCAACCTTTGTCTGTCGTGTCACTTTAGGGCAGAGACAGCTTCTTACAGTGTGTCTGTACAGTGCCCAGCACGATGGCGCTCTGATCTCACTTGGGCCTTCTAGGTGCTAATGTAATAACAAGACAGCCCTCACTAGTGCTGGTGTCTGAACTGGCCCCTGTAGCCCCAACCAGCGTTACCCTGCTATCTTGGGTTCAGGCAAGCATCACATGTGTAAACGAGAGGCCGTTTAATGGTTTATTTATTAATAACCCAGATAATCACACTTCACCTCTTGAGTTTTTGTTCTGTTCAGATTTTTATCACTTTCAGATATTAAGTGAATTGTGGTGTCTGTGATGCACCTTGGAAAAGTCAACCTGCATGCACCCCGTCTAAGCTGACTTTATCCCATGTAAAGGATCACACACACTGCTTAGATTCTGACCTCTCTGGCTGGTCTCAAACCCTGTGACAACTCCCTCGCCCAGCTTAAAACAATGCCCCACATTACATCAGATAAAGCTGTCTAAGGGAGATGAACTCTTTCCATCAAAGAGAAAGATAAGGGGCAGACAACTGGTGTAGGAGGCAGCGAAGTCTGCAGAATATTGTCTGAGACAGTCAGGGAATTCTCATTGCTCTGTCCTGAGGGGTCGTACCAGTGACTCACAGGGCAGTTTGAGGGGAAGAGAGGGACGTTGCTGCACAAAGCCAGGCTCGCTTTGCTCATTTCATATTTCTGTGATGAGTCAGCACTTGCAGGTTATTCATGAGCAAAGATTAAACATTTCGTTCTTGCTATACCTTTGAAGGGAATGAAAAGGGACTGCTAATGTGTTGGGCCAGCCATCCCTTTTTCCCCAGGGATAGAGAAGAATTCCAGCTCTGTAGCATCAACCCTCTATGTGGGACAACCCGGAGACCCTTTGATTGGAGCTCCACAGGGTTTAATATGGGAGGCATTAGAGCTGCCACCCACAGCGTTCTTGCCCCCAGCAACAGCAGATCTCGAACCAGTTATCTGCTCTCACATTAAGACTTCTTCAAGCATGTGATGTGGGGTACACTTGGTCAATAGCAGCCTGGTTTCTGTAGATGACATGCTGCCAGTGTGAAAGGGAAACCATAGAAGCAATGGGGAGTAGCCAATCTTCAACAGGAATAGAGGTCCCCTTCCTTGGTGATTCCTAGCACTGGGTGCCTGCATGCACCCCTTAATCTTGTGGCCTCTGAAGCCCTCCCCCTTGAGTAGAAGATTCGGAGAAACTTCCCTGAGGTCATCTTCATGGAATTTCCTGGCCTCCTAACCCTGTCTATGATAAGTGGAAGGGAACCATCTCAAAAGCTGTGGTCATCTTCAGCTAAACACTGGGCATGATCTTGCCTAACTTACACATTCAAAACTCCTGAATAGAGAAAAGTGGTCACTGGAATCTCTGTTTTACTGGAACTTCTGTGATTTCAAACTTTGTTCCAATTTGGAATGAAAATAAAGCCAAAAATATTTGAAGATTCCTGTGAAATGAGATTTCTGGGGGGGAAAAAAAATAAATTCACTTCATGTCAATTGAAACATTGTTTTAATAAAAAGTGAAAAGTTTTGTTCCAGTTTTGACCATTTTAAAATGTATCTTATAATTTAACATAATGAAGTTGTAACAAAATAAAACACTTTTTTATTTCAAAGTAATTTTGAAACAAACATCATTTCCCTCTTTTTTCCCCTAAACAGAATTTAGTCAGAACGAACATGTTGCCACAGCAAATATTGATTCTGACAAAATGGCACTCATGGAAAAAACTTTTCCATCAGAAAAGTTTTGACCCGTTCTATGCTGAGTTGACTGCATTCCCACCGGTCAGTTCAGGGAACTTGGGGGCAGCTTCACACTAGAAAGAGTGTGAGGCTGATAGCCAAAGGCATGAGCATTACTCACCAGTATCTCAGTATTGCTACAATAGCATTGTTTACATGTCAACAAATACGCAGCAATGCCTGCTTCCAACTTCTTTCCTGCCGTTTACCTCCCCACTTTTGCCTGCTCCCCCCCCCCTCCATTTGGCAGATTAATGAGAAAATAACGGGAAGCTTTATAAATAGGGTATTTAGAGCCTTTAGTCTCTGGTTATACACGTTATACTTTGGGGCAGTCTTTACTCAAACAAAACCTCCATTGAAACCATTGGCTTGGTTTTGCCTGAGAAAGAAGTGCAGAATCACGTCCTCAATGAACCTTATTTCCACCATGCCATTCAGTGAAAATGTTTAGCACTTGATAAAGGACTTTGCTTTTGAGACTTATGAATATAAAAGTTTGTAGGATCAGGTCCTAAGTAGGGACCTGAGTCCTGGTGCTACGAATCTTTGCTCATATAAGAATGGCCGAATTATTTAAGTAGGGATTGCTTATATGACCAAAAAACCCCCACACATTTTAGGGGAAATTGATAATAAAATTCTTGAATGAGGATAAGGATTTATTACCATTTATATATGACAGGAGTCCATCCCTTCCACACACACACAGTCCTTTTTCAAAGGACAAGAGACAGATATTTCTGAGTACTTTTATTGCCAGTTCATTTGCTCGTAACCTCTCTCCCCGTGTTTTCTCACACTTCTCTTGGTCGCTACTTTGTCTCCATTATTTCCATCCCTCTGTTTCGTTATGTCTCTCTGATCCTTACCTGTTCTTCTACTAGGTACTACTGCAATACAAATACAGATTCAACCCCAGACTGGGGCCCCATTGTGCTAGGGGCTGTGTATACACATGAAATAGAGACAGTTCCTGCCCTGAAGAGTTTGCAGTCCAAACAAATCATACGGAGACAAGGGAAGCAGAGGTAGTGAGAGAAGTGACTTGCCCAAGTTCACATAGTACATCAATAGCAGAACTGGGAACAGAACCCAGGTTTCCTGAGTCCCAGTGCAGTGGCCACTGGATCAGACTCCTTCTTTGCTTCTGTGTCCCTTATTACTCTCTCTCAGCTTTGTAAGAGAGGGAAAAACGAACAAGGGTAGCTACCTCTACTCCTGTCCACCACACTACACAGTATGAAATGTTTCCAAGAGCCAGATCTTTCAAGCACAGGAGGATCACACATGCTCTGAAAGGAGATGAACTGTGTTGGTAACTTTCCAGCGAGTGGAATTTATGATGTTTGTTCTAAAGTACTGATCCTATGGAGAAAATAGGACATCGGTGTCTTAATGGAGTAACCAGCAAATGAGCTGTAAAGCCCATCACAATGCAATAACAAAATGCCTGTCAGGATGAAAAATTAAACAAATACAAAGTTATGTTCCAATAATGTTAAGATTCAGATAGCCCAAAATATTCTTCAGATTCGGACTGGATTCTCCTGTCTGCTCCAGCCACGTTGTGCGGCTCAAAGGGAGTGATGAAGGCAGATTTCAGTAGTGGTTGGTGAGCAGAGCATTTCCCTGTGCACTGGGGTAAAGCTGGTGGAGGCAGTGGTGCTAGCCAGCCACCCACCATGGACAGGCAGTGAAGGGAGGAGGGGACATGGTGGAGTCCAGCTCCCCTATTCCTATCCGGTATAAAGTCACTTAGGGTCTGCCTTCGCTGCAGAGTTAAGACAGGCCCTTAGTGTGGTGCTGCCCCTAACCAGACAAAAAAAAAAAAACCACACCTGGGTTTAATGGTGCTTTCAAGCCAGGCTGGCTAGCACGGCGTGGGTGTGGGGATTAGAGTCCAGGTTCCACTTTCGCTCGGGCTGGTCACCTGCCCACTTTGCAGTGAGGATGTAGGAGGATAAACCGCTCAAGCACTGATAATCCTCTGATGCATTGCTACGGCGCCCCTGTGTTTGTCCAGAAGGACAAACAAGTTCTTCCAGAATTTTCCAGGAAAGAATCAGAGTGACTCAGCTTACCACAGCACAAAGAACCCTGGGAGATGCCCCGAGAAGCCCTAGCCACAAACACGAGGGACTGCAACACCAGCAAAGACATGGTACTACAAAGACATAGGGCTTTTCAATGTGGCTGCTCACCTCTGGGGCAGGCTGGCCTACGTGCTCAGACCCTGGTGCTGATCACCCAAGTTAGCTTTGCAGTGTCCTTAGGGACTTTATACTGGTGGCATAACTTACATCAGGCCTTGCCTACTCTACCTTCTGTGACATACCCAGGGTACAATCCAGATTAATGAGTAGCTGGCTCACCCATGCCCTCCAGCCTGGGATGCCATTACACGGCTTGGCTGCTGCAGCCTCCAGCCTGGACTGCTCACAAGCAGCCTCCAGCATGCAAGTCTCCCTGCTATGTCTGTGCGGGTGGCTGGCTGCAGCACATACCTTAGCTCTAACCAGCCTGAATTATAAAGCAAGGTGACCCCACCGCACTCCCAATCCCAGATTTCCCCCCAGAAAGGTACGTCCTGTCCTGCCCAGCCCTCTCCTGGACAATACAAATGTATATAGGTCTGTTATTTCATCAATGGAAATAACATGCTCACATTGTGTTATCCCAAACGGAGTTTCCCCAAACACTTCAATTTAAACACACTGGATTAAACAAAACAATAAGACAAGTTTATTAACTGCAAAGAGAGATTTTAGGTGAATACAAATCCTGATGCATAAAAGTCAGAAATGGTTACAAGAAAGAGAGATAAAAATGGAACTAATGCCTAACTTAATCAACTACGGTAAATTCAAAGCAAAGTTTCTCACCACATGCTCTCTGTCTTACCGGCCAAATTCTTTAGGCCACGACGCCTTCTGTTTAATGGCTGCTTCCTTTGTCCCTTCTCACGCAGTGAATTAATGGGCAGTGAGTGGGGGGGGGGTCTGCCCCTTCTTTTTCTACTCCTGTCCCCCCCTTTGGAGAAGCATTTCCAGTTGGGAGCAAGGCAGTCTGTATGGAAGGGAGCTCCACGCTGTTACTTTGCTAAAGATGTAGATGTGTCACCCACGCCCCTTTTCCTGCCAAAGAATGGCCACTTTGCAGGTAATGGCCCATTGGCCTTGTTTACTCCTGGATGAGGTGTCCCTTTGCCCTTGGAAGATTGGTTTGGCCACTCCCCAGACTTGGAACATGTGTTAATAACACCTTACCATGGAACCTTATAACTTTACATACAACATTGCCACAAATTTTACCAGGACAATACTGACCAGATGATGAGTTTTCAAATAATACCTCACGTGGCATCTCTTATACAAAGACTACTGCAATAGTGGACATAGGGGTATAGTCTGTCACACCTCCCACTTGGGTGGGGGAACACCATTGCAGTTTCCTGCATTCCTCTCTGACCTCGTTCAGATGCAATGGAGAATTGAGGCCTATGAATTTAGGCTCCCAGGGCTTCTTTAAAGTGACACCATCAGCCATGACAGGCCAAGTAACTGACCTGTGTTGACTGTGGGCCAGTCTTTAACAGATCCTTCCAGGGGGATCTGTTAAGACATGCTCAGGTTTCCATCAGCAGCAGACCAAGGCTGTATCCAACCCTACATGCTCTGTTACACTAGCAAACCAGAATCCTCTTTAAAAGAAGGATTATGTGCTATGGGGGATAGAAAGTACTCTTACTTCCATTGGGTATAAAATTCCAATAAAGCAGGGAGAGTGAAGCCTATTTCCCCCCAGTGAATTATTTGGGCTGTCATCTCCCTCCCCTATATTTTTAGGTGTATTGACTCCACAAGAGAAGATATCAATGTAAGTTTAATGTGAACAGTGATTCCTCAGACTCCAAAGAAAGCTTGTTGTTAACAGTTAGGATAGCAAGAAGAGGTGGGATAAAAACGAGAAGAAGAATGTGGATACCTAGTTCCAACTATTCTCCAACTGGGGTCTCTCATGTGGGCCGATGGGTGTGGTGAGAGTGGGTGCATGGGTGTGTAAGGGGGAAAGGCAGCTGTGAAAGAATCTAACACTTAGCAGCTGTAAGCAGTTATCTACTCAGCCAGTAAAGATTTATAAACAGGATATTCTTTGTGTCAGGCTGAGGTACTGTAACATGCAGGATAAAGAAGGAAAATCCTGAACTGCGCTGGTTAGCTACCCCTAACTAGAGCGGTGTGGAAAATATTAAGTGTTTTCTGTGAAGTGTCAAACATGTTTCATGGAGAATTTCCAGTTTCTCAATGAAACCTTTTAGTTTTCCCAAAAACTTGTTACAGTAATGTTAAGTTTGGGATACTCTGAAAAGAAACAAAGAGGGTGAACATTCTGGGCCAGATTCTCTCATCTGCTCCATTCACTTTGTACTACTCAGCTTCTGAATGTCCATGTTTTGGTAAAAAACAACACCACCACAGCATTGTGCTTTTTGTTCAAAATTTTCTAGTTTTTTGATGACTTTTTTCTCTTAAAGGCCATTTTTGGTCAAAAGTCAGACATTTTTCAGCCGGCTCTAATGCTAGCCAGCTGAGTGGTACAGAAAATGAAACCACTGTGAGAGTCTGGCTCTGGGGAGCGTAAGTCACAGCATCACTGATGTGCTATCCCAAGGACAGAGGCCATAAATATCCCGGGTGAGTCAGTGAATTCCCTTCAGGACACAGGAAATGAAGTCAGTGTTTGGTACTTTAGGCAATGCAGCATGTGAGGCTGATTCTGTAAGTACTGAAAACTTCAGTATCAGTCCATTTGTTCACCATCCTGACGGCATTAGTGGAAGCCACTAAGCCTCTGCCTTTTAAATGTCTTTGATTTGTTCCTCCAGACAAAACACAGGGGCATTTCAAAATGCCCATCAGTATACACTCCGCTTCCCCTGTGCTGTCTGCTTCTCATTGACTCATTTGTATATCAGTGCTGGTATTAGTGGTCCTTCCTGTATAACTTTGTGAACTGGAAGAAAAACATGAAGGACCACAGCTACGGTATTACCTGCTGCACACATTTAGACTGTTGTCATCACACATTGAGTCATAGTGCAACAGACAAAACCTCTGCCAGGATAAATAAGTTGTATCATCTGAATAAATCCATTTACCATTAAGAACAAAAATACACAGGCTCAGCGCAACTCCAAAGGGGAATGCAAAAGTGGCTGCGAGCCAGCTCCCTGCGCCCCTTATCTTGGAGCTGTCTGACCTTTGAATCCGACACTGGCATAAGTTAGAAAAGCTACAGGGCTGCTCTAATTTACACTTGCTGTCCGTTGCTACAAGGGCCAGTCCAGAAGCCAGAGATCAATAGGAGGCAGGAACACTCCAGCCATCCCTGCTTTCCTCCGGCCACAACGCCACTAGAGTTTGGTGTAGGAGCTGCTGTACATCATCTCTGGCTTTCCCGATGCAGAGGGAATCTTCAAGGAGCCGAGTAAGCAGGCTTTAGGGCTGCTTGGTGTTGGAGTAGTGGAAAGCAACTGGAGTAGGGCCAAGGATCTGTCCCAATATATAAAACATGACCACATTCATATGTGCATGCAGACAAATACTTCAGTAGCTTAGTTCATACCCATTTCTCTTCAGGAAAGGGGAGCCCTGTATGGCCAAATCATACCTTTGCTCCCATGAGAGGCTGTGAGCAGGCAAAGATGCAGGGACAAACAGAGGTGCTCCCTGGCACACTGCAGCTCAGGACAGGTGCATTGCCCCAGGGCTCACAACGGAGAGTACTGAACAGCACCCATTAAGCCTGCTTCAGAAAGATGCTGCCTGCATTGCACCCCTTGTCTACATTCAGGTGCTTGCAGGTGGGCAAGAAGGCAAGCTCCTGACCTTATCTCCACCCCAGCTGAGCACACGTTGGAAAGCACTGCCAGGACAGCGTGGGGGTCAACCTGAGGGGGCACAAGTGGCATCCTGGTGGTGCACTGGTGAGAAACCCCTTGTATTCCTTCTCCCATTAGTATGTCTCCAGACAGGCAGCTGGAATCACTACTCACCTAGTAAGCTCACACTGGACTGGTGCTCGTTACAGCTAAGCAATCATAACAGGAAGGGGCTCTCAGTTTGAAATAATACTTCTTTTGGCCAATTCAAGGATTATATTTACCCAACTACCTTGTTATTTCTATCCAACTCTTAAGGAGCACCAGCATTTCTCCTACTCACCCAGCGGCATACCTCAGCATGGGCCTGTTTTGATCTAATTTTAAATGTTTGTCCATGTGCAGGAAGGGTGTGACTAAATTAAATGATTGTTTGGAAACTGAAGTCATTCATTTACAAAGGAGAATAAAAGTCCTGCTGCTGGAGTTTTCATTACAGAGAACATAGATGCATGAGCTCCAGATGAAGCTAGAAGAGGGAATTCCATGGGGGAAAGTATGACAAGGAAATGTCTATATTGATTAAAAGTATCCAGGAGAACTATTACTCTAAGGTTTGGAGTCTGCCTCTATTGAAGTTTTGCCATTGATTTCCATTGGCTTCAATGTCATCAAGTTTAAGGCCAGAAGGGACCACCAGATCACCTAGTCTGACCTCCTGCACATCACAGGCCATTCACCCCCACCTGATTACTCCTGTATTGAGCTCAGTAACCTGGAGTAGGTTACAATATTACAGCCCTCTGGGGAGTAAGCTATTGTGTGCCACAGTTAGAACAAGACGGACCAAGGTGTATCCACTGCCTGAGGCCTCTGCAATGGTGAGATATACCCAGATGAACCTAGCAAGCAGTGTAGAATGATGATCATATGGTTCACATTGTGGAAGGCTGCTGCTCTGTCTATGGCCCTAACCTAGAGACCTAGATTCAAGTCCTTGCTCTACTACAGACTTCCTCTGTGACCTTGGGCAGCTCACTTAGTCATTCTCTGTCTCAGTTCCCTATCTGTAAAATAGGAACATTTGAACACAAAGAATTGGTGGGATCAAATTCAGCCCTGGTCCTAGGTGGTTGCCTGCCTTCCAGCATCAATGATCAGGGAGATTAAAGTGCTGAACATTGCGTCTGTAGTCAAAGGAAGAGATGATGTTCTAGTAATAGCCAAGCTGAGAGTGCAGACAGTTAGATAGCTATGTGGCTGGCAGAGCTATCACTTGCCAGAGCAGATAAAGGGTGTTCTTGAAATGCTGCTTCTGAGGAACCACAGTATTATTACTTCCGAAACAAACAAAACCCTTCAGAGGGAAAACTAAGGCATGGGCCAGAGACTCAGCTGGGGTGTAACTCAGCAGAGTTACTTTGACTTCAATAGAAGTATGGCAATTTACACCAACCATTGACTTAGCCCATGAGGCAACTGCATGAAAAATAGGTGTTCTAAGCCATTAATTTTCTCACAGCTACTCCAAGCCTGCCTGCAGCCCCCTTTTTGGTATTGTTTTACTAAGACACCATGGAAGAGATTAGAAGTTTATCTTAGAAAGAAACATTTGCCATTGAGTGGCACCACAGTTAGTCACCCTTCATTATAATTAACAAAATCTCAGGTCCTGTGTTATGGACAGACCCTCTGGAGCCTTTTCTGCAACGCTTATCACGCCGAGTGCACATGCCATGATGCTAGCGTTGCTGACAGAGCACCATCTGGGGTAGAACACCAGTGCTGTAAAAAAAAAAAAAAATCTCATCATGTTATCACGACACTTCCAATAATTGGTGTTTTCCTTAAAGCTCCCAGCTGCCAGAATCAGATTGGATGAGACCCTCAGCCTTCATTTAAAACAGAACGCAAGTTTCTAGTCCTCACCGTCGTAGAGAAAAGCTTGAGAACATGAACCTTAGCCTATGCTAAAGGCTCAGAACCCAGAAACAGAAAGAGGCCAGAGTTTATTTATTTGTTTAAAAAAAAAAAAAAAAAAAAAAAACACCCTCACGATTGTTAAGACAATATCATGACCTTGGGGGCCCGACTCATGCTTTTCAAAGGCTTGGTGTTGGCAATATTGCAAAATTGCCTTTTTTATTTTGGTTTTAGTCTATTTGGGTTCTGATTTTCCCTTAAAGGTCTGAATTTTTTTTAATCTGTCAAGGCCACAATTGGTTAAAAAAAAGGGACCAGCCCAGGCATAGGATTAATGCTCTTTATTTGCGCATCTTCACTTGCAGCTGGTACCTCAGTCTACCTTCCAGCAGCGCTGGGGCTCTTAGATTATAACACTACAATAGCCTCAGAGGGACCTAACATCACAAGGTTCTGCGTTAGTTCCTGCCTGTAATGGTGCACACGCAAAGTTGGGCTCTGTTACCAGTGACAAAGAATTCAGGCATAAACTTCTGCCCACCTTTTTCACACAGGGTTCCACCATTGTCTCATTGATATGAGTTTGATAGGAACCTTTGGCGTATATCAGGGGTCGGCAACGTTCGGCCCGCGGCTCGCCAGGGTAAGCACCCTAGCGGGCCGGGCCAGTTTTATTTACCTGCTGACGCGGCGGGTTCGGCCGATCACGGCCCCCACTGGCCGCGGTTCGCCGTCCCGGGCCAATGGGGGCGGCGGGAAGCCGCGGCCAGCACATCACTCGCCCGCGCCGCTTCCCGCCGCCCCCATTGGCCCATCTATCACCAAGATCCAGTCACCTGGGTGGCACGACAGACCAGAGTACCCAAGGGGACTGTCGGTGACTGCATGTTAAGGGTGTTAGACTGCCTGAGGAGTTTGCACTTGGTGCAGTTGGTTGGTAAAATCCAAGTTCAGAATTCACAACCAATTTGGGGTTTGTGCTCTGGCTTAGTACCAACCTCTGCCCTGAGGTTGGTACTCATGCCCTTGCATCACTGTGGAAGTGTCACAGGAGATTCCTGCTGGGAAGAGGAACCCTGAGTTGGAAGGGCTGGGTGGCTGTCTAGGACCAGAGGGACAGAAGAGGACAGAGGGTATGTCTACACTACGAAATTAGATCGAATTAATAGAAGCCGGTTTTATAGAAATCGGTTGTATACAGCCGATTGTGTGTGTCCCCACATAAAATGCTCTAAGTGCATTAGTTCGGCGGACCGCGTCCACAGTACCGAGGCTAGCGTCGACTTCCGGCGCATTGCACTATGGGTAGCTAGCCCACAGTTCCCGCAGTCTCCGCCGCCCATTGGAATTCTGGGTTGAGATCCCAATGCCCAGATGATGCAAAGCAGTGCCGCGGGGGGTTCTGGGTACATGTCGTCAGGCCCCTCCCCCTCTGTCACAGCAACGGCAGACAATAGATTCGCGCCTTTTTACCTGGGTTACCTGTGCAGACAACATACCACGGCAAGCATGGAGCCCGCTCAGCTCAGCTCACCGTCACCATATGTCATCTAGGTGCCGGCCAGACGTGGGACTGCATTGCTACACAGCAGCAGCAGCAGCTAACTGCCTTTTGGCGGTAGACGGTGCAGCATGACTGGTAGCCTTCATTGGCGATCTGGGTGCCGGCAGCCGTGGGGCTGCATTGCACCAGCCCCGGGGCTGCATTGCACCAGCCCCCTTGCCTTTTGGCAGTAGATGGTTTATTACGACTGGTAACCGTCCTTGTCGGACAGCAGTGGCTGTCGATCATGGACACCTGGGCAGACAATGATGGTTATCAGTCGTAGTATGCCATTTTCTGCCACGCGCCCTGTTGGATCATCGCACGTTAGCAGAGTCGTAGTATGCTATTTTCTGCCAAGTGCCCAGTATTGTCTGCTAAGCACCCAGAAGAGGCCGAGGGCGATCTGGGTGCTGGCAGACATGGGGCTGGCAGACGTGGGACTAGATTGCTACACAGCAGCAACCCCTTGCCTTTTGGGCAGTAGATAGTATATTACGACTGGTATCCATCGTTGTCATACTGCAGTGGGTATCAGATCGTGCAATAGACCTGAAGGCTAACTGCCAAGTGCCCAGTATTTGCTGCCAAGCACCCAGAAAATGCCGAGGGCTATCAGTCATGCTGCACCGTTGTCTTAAGATGTAAAAAATAGATTTATTCTGTATTCATTTGCTTCCCCCCTCCCTCCTGCTAAACCCAGGCTTTTGAGTTCAATCTTTGGGGGGGGGCATTCTGTGTGCCAGTTGTTTGTGTTTCTCCCTGATGCAAAGCCACCTTTCTTGATTTTAATTCCCTGTACCTGTATGCCATGTCGTCACTTGCCCCTCCCTCCCTCCTTCCCCTGGTCCGTCTGATACTACTTTCGCGCCTTTTTTCAGACCAGACGCCATAGCTAGCACTGGGATCATGGAGCCCGCTCAGATCACCGCGGCAATTATGAGCACTATGAACACCACGCGTATTGTCCTGGAGTATATGCAGAGCCAGGACATGCCAAAGCAAAACCGGAACCAGCCGAGGAGGTGGCGATTAGAGCGCAGCGATGAGAGTGATGAGGAAATGGACATGGACCTAGACCTCTCACAAGGCACAGGCCCCAGCAATGTGGAAATCATGGTGTTCCTGGGGCAGGTTGATGCCGTGGAACACCGATTCTGGGCCCGGGAAACAAGCACAGACTGGTGGGATCGCATCGTGCTGCAGGTGTGGGACGATTCCCAGTGGCTGCGAAACTTTTGCATGCGTAAGGACACTTTCATGGAACTTTGTGACTTGCTTTCCCCTGCCCTGAAGCGCCAGAATACCCGGATGAGAGCAGCCCTCACAGTTGAGAAGCGCGTGGCGATAGCCCTGTGGAAGCTTGCAACGCCAGACAGCTACCGGTCAGTCGGGAATCAATTTGGAGTGGGCAAATCTACTGTGGGGGCTGCTGTGATCCAAGTTGCCAGGGCAATGAGAGACCTGGTGATATCAAGGATAGTGACTCTGGGAAACGTGCAAGCCATAGTGGATGGCTTTGCTGCAATGGGATTCCCAAACTGTGGTGGGGCGATAGACGGAATCCATGTCCCTATCTTGGCACCGGAGCACCAAGCCACCGAGTACATAAACCGCAAGGGGTACTTTTCAATGCTGCTGCAAGCCCTGGTGGATCACAAGGGACGTTTCACCGACCTCAACGTGGGCTAGCCGGGAAGGGTACATGATGCTCGCGTCTTCAGGCACTCTGCTCTGTTTAGAAAGCTGGAGGAAGGGACTTTCTTCCCGGACCAGAAAATAACCGTTGGGGATGTTGAAATGCCTATCGTGATCCTTGGGGACCCAGCCTACCCCTTAATGCTGTGGCTCATGAAGCCGTACACAGGCAGCTTGGACAGGAGTCAGGACCTGTTCAACTACAGGCTGAGCAAGTGCCGAATGGTGGTGGAATGTGCATTTGGGCGTTTAAAAGCGCGCTGGCGCAGCTTACTGACTCGCTCAGACCTTAGCGAAAAGAATATTCCCATTGTTATTGCTGCTTGCTGTGCGCTCCACAATCTCTGTGAGAGTAAGGGGGAGACATTTATGGCTGGGTGGGAGGTAGAGGCAAATCGCCTGGCCGCTGATTACGCGCAGCCAGACACCAGGGCGGTTAGAGGAGCACAGCATGGCGCGGTGCGCATCAGAGAAGCTTTGAAAACCAGTTTTGTGACTGGCCAGGCTACGGTTTGAAACTTCTGTTTGTTTCTCCTTGATGAAATCTCTGGCCCCCCACCCACCCGGTTAACTCTACTTCCCTGTAAACCAACAACCCCACCCTCCCCTACTACCCTCCCCCCTTCAAGCACCATTTGCAGAGGCAATAAAGTCATTGTTACTTCACATTCATGCATTCTTTATTACTTCATCACACAACTAGGGGGATAATTGCAAAGGTAGCCCGGGATGGGTGGGGGAGGAGGGAAGGAAAAGGACACACTGCAGTTTAAAACTTTAAACACTTATTGCTCGGGAAATCATCTGGGCTGGAGTGACTGTGTGGCCGGAGGCCCCCCCCACCGTGTTCTTGGGCATCTGGGTGAGGAGGCAATGGGACTTGGGGAGGAGGGCTGTTGGTTACACAGGGGCTGTAGCGGCGGTCTGTGCTCCTGCTGCCTTTCCTGCAGCTCAACCATACGCTGTAGCATATCAGTTTGATGCTCCAGCAGCTGGAGCATGGACTCTTGCTTTCTGTGTGCAAGCTGACGCCACCTCTCATCTTCAGCCCGCAACTTCCTCTGTTCCTCCCGCGATTCAGCCCGCCACCTCTCCTCCTCAGCCCGCAATTCAGCCCGCCACCTCTCCTCTCGCTCATATTGGGCTTTTCGATAATCAGTCATTGACTGCCTCCACGCATTCTGCTGTGCTCTGTCAGCGTGGGAGGCAGTCTGTAGTTCTGTAAACATTTCGTCACGCGTCCTTCGCTTCTGTTTTTGAATATTCACTAGCCTCTGTGAAGGAGAACGATTTGCAGCTGGTGGATGAGAAGGGAGAGGTGGTTAAAAAAAAAAAAGACATTTTAGAGAACAATGTGTACACTCTTTCACGTTACATTTTGCTGTTCACATTACACAGCAGATGTGCTTTCGTTACAAGGTCGCATTTTTCCTCTTATATTGAGGGCCTGCCTGTTTGGTGTGAGAGATCACTCACGCAGTGCCAGGTCACAGATTTCAGCTTGCAGGCAGCCATGGTAAGACATAGTCTTTTGGCTTTTTTAACCTTCTTAACATGTGGGGATGGTTTCAAAGAGTACTGCTATCATTAACCATACCAAGCACCCATTGGGTTGGCCATTTAAAATGGGTTTGCAATGTAAAAGGAGGGGCTGCGGTTTCAGGGTTAACGTGCAGCACAAACCCAACTAATAACCCTCCCCCACACACCCAATTCTCTGGGATGATCACTTCACCCCTCCCCCCACCGCGTGGCTAACAGCGGGGAATATTTCTGTTCAGCAGACCAGGAAGGGGCACCTCTGAATGTCCCCTTAATAAAATTGCCCCATTT
>NW_020696753.1:0-1892 GCF_002925995.2 Terrapene triunguis
GCAGCCACTGCAGGGGACCCAGCCACCCCCACTCCCTGAGCTGTCTCATGCCCTGGCAGAGTGTCCTTACCTCCCCCACCCTGGCTGTGTTCCTGTAGCCCAGGAGCCTGCTGTCCTGGTGCCAGTCCCAGCACCACTGGTCTTCGGCCTCATGGATGCTCAGCCCTGGGAAAGAGAGACACACACACATTTGTCATTCTGGTAGCAGTGCTTGTGTCCTTCCAATCCCATTGGTGGCTGCACAGTGGGCAGAGTGCTCGCTGCGTGCCTCGCCCAACAGAATTGCAGGGGAGGGGTGTAGAACAGAGAAAGAGACAGACAGAGACTCATCCTCCAGCCGGGGTCAGTCTGAGAGAAATTGGCTGGGGTCCCAATCTCACTCTTCTATCGGGTGCCATTTCCCAGCTGGGTTCCTTACCCCTCTGGTGCAGCAGCAGCTGGTAGAGCCGGTAAACCCCCTCCCTGGCCTGCCGGCTGATGTCCTTCGCTGGGTCACTGATCAACAGAGCCAGCTGTGCCACGTGGTGACCCATCCTGGGGAATTCTGCTGAGTTCTAATGGAAGGGAGAGGGAGAGGGGACTCCATCAGCATTTTCCTGTCAGCTCCCAGTCCCCCGTGGGCCAGGACTCTCTTTTTCCCCTCAGCCCCTCTGCAGGAGATGCTAGAGGATAGAAGGTAGAGCTAGACCCTTAATTTCCTCTGCCCCCAAGGGAGCCTGGAGAACAGGGATATGGGCAGGGCCCTCCATGAGGACTTGCTTCCCCAGCTGCTCCAGGATGACAGGAAGGCATGAACCTGGAGCATGGTCCCCTTAAAAGCCCAGTCACCACTTAACCAGGACAAGAAGAACTTGACTCCAGCTAAACTCATTCTCTGCTCTGCCTCCCCAAGCGGAACACTCCTAACCCACAGCTCCTGCAGCAGCAGATCCCACAGCCAGTTGGAGCCAGCCCGCCTCACCCCTCCTGGTGGTGGGAGGGGAACAGGAGAAAGGACAAAAGAAGGAAGAGATGAAGAGAAAGGAAGGAGGGATGGAGGAAAAGGTAAAACGAAAAGGACAAACCCTAATGTCCCCAGTGATTGTATGGGATGAAATCCCAGGTGGGGAATAAAATTCTGCCACCTTAAACTACTGTTTTCCATGCCTAGAATTCAGCTGCCACCAGGTGGATCAGACTGAACAGGTTCCAAACCTCTCGGAGACTCTTACCTTCTAAACAGGGACGTCTGTTTTCTAGTAAAATCAGTAAAAGGAAAGGAGAAAGCTCAAAAGAGGCTCCTCCTTGCACTCACGTACGTGAACCCTAATACTCTCTCAGTCCTCAAAGAGAGACCTCGAGAAGGAGACTTGCTGAAGCAAAGCCACAGGGGTCTCTGAGGTTTCCCTGGCCCTGCGCCCCTATCCTGCCTGGCTGATGTCAGCATCTCTCTGTGAGGTCACCACCTCCCCACCACCTTTGACCAATAGACTGAGGTCCTGCAAAAGGCCTTTGTGATGTCACTGCCACACACACCCCTCCCCTGAAGTGCTAATGTCCTGCTGCTGGCCAGACACTTTGAAGGTTTGAGCTACTCTCTGTGGATCACCCCACTCAATACGTGTTCATTCTAGGAAGCAAGCCGGCTAGACAGTAAAACATAAGAGGCTGCTCCCAATGCTACACTCAGTTTTTCCAAAACTAGTAGACTAGGGCTGAGCACCTGCAACCTTAACTCCATATTAACAAAGTTCTTGCATGTGAATTTCCATTGTTCTGGAGTAACGAGGAGGAGCGAAGGAGGCACAACTGAGGGCCAACTGTAGGAGGAAGGGGGGTGCTCTGAGGAGGTTGTGTTGGCACTTCTCAAACCCCCTCAGTTATCTGCTGGAGGCACCCCTGAGAGGGTAAAG
>NW_020696754.1:0-32676 GCF_002925995.2 Terrapene triunguis
CAAGCTCCTACACAACCACGAATGGGAGATAAACTCAGCAGTACTACAAAACATATTTAGATGGTGGGGCGCACCAACTATAAACCTGTTTGCCACTTTCTGGAACAAGAAATGCCCATTCTACTGCTCCAGGATAGGATTAGGTCAACACTCCTTAGGGGATGCTCCCCTTCTTCTGTGGGAAAAGGACCTTCACTATGCCTTTACCCCATTCCCTCTACTATTGAAAGTCCTATTAAAAATAAAAAGTGAATGCACCTTCGTGGTTGAGAAAGACATGATACCCTTATCTGTCACAACTGGCACGTACCTGCCAATCTCTCTCCAACCCACTCCAGACCTCCTATCGCAGAACAAAGGACACACTCTCCATCCCAACCTGTGGATTATCCAGCTCAAAGCCTGGCTTCTTCATGGTTCCAGCAGATACTACTCTGAGCAGCACTACTCTGAGCAGTAATGTAGCTAGGGGGAAACCGGGGGGAGCGGACGCTCCCGCACTGAGCACAAGTGGCGCCTTGTCAATTTCCTGGCGCCTTTGTACTCACCCGGGGGAACGATTTAAAAAAAAAAAAAAAAGGCGCCACCCGCTGCGGTGCTTTTATTTTACTCACCCGGCGGCGCGCCGGGTCTTCGGCGGCACTTTGGCGGTGGGACGTTCCCTCGCTCCGGGTCTTCGGCAGCATTTCGGCGGCGGGACCTTCAGTGCCGCTGAAGACACCCTGAGCGAGTGAAGGGCCTGCTGCCGTCGAAGACCCGGAGCACCACCGGGTGAGTAAAAGCGCCACAGCGGGTGGTGCCTTTTTTTTTTTTTTTTTTTTTATTGCTCCCCCCGTTCCCTCCACCTGGCTACGCCACTGGCTCTGAGGAGGTACAGGAAGTGTTACTACACAGTAGAAAATGTGTCATTTACCTGCCCAAGTGGGCCAGGTTTCAGGTTTGGTATAATTCCCGACAAATTTCTCCAACATCTGCTGCTCTCCCAATGGTCTTGGATCATATACTGCCTCTCAAGAAATCAGGACTAGCTCCTAGCTCACTCAGAGTTCACCCAGCAGCCATAGCAGCCTTCCATCAAAAAATAGAGGGATATTCAGTGCTCTCACACCCAACCGCAAAACAGTTCCTCAGGGTATAGTAAACCTTTTCCCCCAACCCAGATATCCTACCCCAGCATGGGACCTAAACTTAGTACTAAAAAGCCTAACTAGGCCGCCTTTCAAACCCAGGGCTACTTGTTCGCTCACATACCTGTCGGTGATCATCTTGGCAAGAAGAACAGGGGAAATAATGGCACTGATGGTACAGGCCCCTCATACAATATTTTTTCAGGGCAAAGTTATTGTCAGACCGCACCCAAAGTTCATCCCCAAAATGACCTAATCTTTTCACATAAACCATCTGATTCACCTCCCAACCTTTTACTCTAAACTTCACCCTGATAGCAGGAAAGCTAAACTGCACATACTAGACATTCGGAGAGCCCTGGCCTTTTATTTGGACAGGACAAAGGCCTTTAGGAAATCTTCTAAACTTTTCCTTTCCATTGCAGAAAGGTCTAAAGGCACAGTGATATCATCTGACTCCCCAAATGGGTCTCAGCCGTGTTTGATACAGTTCATCAGGTTTGTAACATAGTACCTCCATCCGGAATCCAAACACATTCCACAAGGTCGGTTTTCTCCTTTGTCGCCTTCCTCAAGATTGTCTCTATATTGGAAATCTGCAGGTCAGCAATCTGGGTGTCTGCGCATACCTTCGCAGAACATTATGAGATTACCAGGGACTCTGCTTCCGATGCTATCTTTGGCTCTGCAGTATTGTCATCCATAACAGACTATACTCCGAAGCCCCAGCCTCCCATTAGGGTTACTGCTTGGGAGTCACCTACAGTGGAGCACCCATAGGGACACTATTCGAAGAAGAAGTTACTCATGCAGCAACGATGGTTCTTCAAAATGCATGTCCCAATGGGTGCTTCCCGACCCACCCTCCTCCCCTCTACTTTGGAGTTCTTGTCAAGGACTCTGTGGTAGAGAAGGAACTGTGGGGGGTTCACCCACACGTGCCGGTTAGCCTTGTGGCAGAGCACAATGGGGGGAACAGCGCATGTGCAGGCTGAACAGACACTGCTACCAAAGTTCTCCTATCAGAAGCGCAGGGATGCAAGCGCAACTACAGTGGGGTACCCGTAGCGGGACACATCTCAAAGAACCATCGTTTTTGCAAAAGGTGAGTAACTTCTTCTTAACATGTTTATGGTAGTACCTAAGGGCCAACCAAGAATGTGCTCCATTGTGGTAGCCCTTATATAAACAGAGTAGTAGATGGCCCCTGCCCTGATGAGTTTTAATCTAAATAGCCAAGACAGATGCAATGTGGGGCAAAGGTCTGAATACAAGCAGAGGGAGCAATGTGAGGGCAGTAAATGGCATATCTATGGTATGCAGTATCTGAATACAGTATTTATACAGTGAAATAAGCAATTGACGACTTTAAGGATATTTGTCTGTGGTTAAATTAATTTTGAATACTGTTGTTGCATGTGTTTAATTGCCCTTAGTTTTTGTTGAATATATCTGCCACATACTCTCCTCTCTAAAGGAACTGTTGTCACATCTTCTTAAAACCTACAGTAGTGTATGTTGGCTCTGTAGTGACCTTTATTATAGCAGTGCATTTGCATGATTGTCAAAAGGCTTGGCTGAGAGAGATCTCTTGTGAAGTCAGTACAGTGGATTATATTTTCAAATCTCTGCTTAGTAATATGCAGAAAGATGTTATCTTGACTTTTAAAATCTAATAATTTGCATCAATCAGTTGATGGTATTTTAAAAGGAAAAATAAATTGCATTATGTTTATGGACTGATCAGCCCACACCATTTTTAGTTGTAGAGAAATATCTGAAAAGGAGAGAAATATACCATTAATTTTGCATGCAAGTAAGGTACTACTTTGTCATTTTAGGTAACATTGTAAGATGGTGGTCATGTAAATTGCAGTTAGAATAGAGTTCTATATTTAGTTTACAGTTCAAAATCAATTTGTTTGGAGAGTTCAGAATCAGATTTTCAGTGTAAGATTATTGATGGAAGAGGCAAAGGTATTTAATCAGCCTCACTTCATGTGTTTCATTTAAATCTGTTTAAGCTGTCATATGAAATTGATGGTGCTTGATACAGATTTCCAAGCTCACCTAGATGGATTACCGTGGTAAATATTTAATTGGAAGTGGAATGCACGTTGAAGACAGGTCATTTAGATCCAGAGTGTGTGAATGACAATTGTATTTGTACATTGTGATTCCTGAACATCTCTGTTGAGAAGAATAGTAGTGACTGTAAGAGCAAGATGAAGATTGGTGGCAGATGGTTGGTGATCTGAAGTATGGTACTTATTGCATTGTTTAGAGGTTCAGAAAGCATCTTTTAGTGAATTGTAACAATGTGGATTAACACTGGTAGTGGTTGTCATCTTTAGTGCACTGGTGAAGTTTTAAGGAAGAATATTAACATTTTTAATAAAAAGATGGTTGTGAAATCATCTGACATGTATCAGTAGTCTCAAAGTGAGAGTATTCAACTTCATTCTACTAAAACTACTCATACTCTGAGGTAAAATAGAAGCCCTTTTTCAAATAAGTTTTGGAGGAGACATAATATTGAGGACATAAAAACTTAAGCAAATGGAAAATTAGGACAACTTTTGTACTGTAAATTGGAAATATTAATGAATATCCTTTGTGACAGGTTCAGGCCAGAGGGATACAGGAGAGTGATAGAAGGTTGATATATTAGCCCCAGATTAAGCAGGTCCCTTTTCCCGGAGTAAGATAATGGGCTGTTCCAGAACAATCAGGAAGTTGCTGGAACCAATTATGGCAGGCAGGCTAATTAGGACACCTGGAGCCAATTAAGAAGCTACTAGAATCAATTAGGACAGGCAGGCTAATCAGGGCACCTGGTTTATAAAGGACCTCACTTCAGTTAGTGAAGCGTGTGCGAGGAGCTGGGAGCAAGAGGCGTGCAAGGAGCTGAGAGTGAGAAGGCATACTGCTGGAGGACTGAGGTGTACAAGTGTCATCAGGCATCAGGAGGAAGGTCCTGCGGTGAGGAAACACTGTAGACAGCTGTGATCAATAGGACCCTGGGCTGCAACCTGGAGTAGAGGGCGGGCCCAGGTTCCCCCCAATTCCCTATTGGATACAAGAGGAATTGACCTGGACTGTGGGTCCCACCAAAGGGGAAGGTCCCTGGCCTGTCCCCTGACCCACTAGGTGGATCAGCAGAGACTACAGGGATTGTTCTCCTCCCTTTCCCCATGCTGGCCAGTGATGAGGTTAGCTGAGTGAACGGCAGCTTTGAGCCACTAGCAAAAGTGGCCAAACTGAGGGCTGCCATGAATCTCTGAGGCGAGCAAATCCTCCAATAAGTGCAGGACCCACCAAGGCAGAGGAGGAACTTTGTCACACCTTCTAACTATAGATTTATAACCTATTTAAACGATAGAGAGAGAGTATCAAAATACACAACTAATTATAGCATTTTGTAGTACTTCCTGCTGCTGAAAATATATTCAGTAACATGTTAATTTAAATACATAGTAAAATGTCTTCAGCAGGTCCAACAACAGTAGTTTTACTATTGACTTCAGTGGGGACAGGATTTGACCTCGGTATCTATAAGTTTGTATTTAGAACAAGACAGCATTTGTTCTCTTACAAACAACCAAACAAACAAACATAAATAAAGCTTATAATTAGTTTTCTATTAACCATTCTTTTTAACATTAAACAGGATTCCTATTATGTAGGTATTTATGAACTGCTTTATGTAACTTAAATGGATTAATTTATAATTTTTTTTAATATGTTGTCAGTTACATGCCATCTCTGCCAATTTCGACTAACATTATGTCAGGCAGATCAATGAAAATAAAATTTGAAAAGGTAAATTAATAGTCTTTAAGGCCCAAATTAGCAAATCACATAAGTATGCATCTGAGGACATTCATATTCATATAGGCAGTGTGACAGACCCAGACCAGTGGGGTACAGGAGTCTGGTAGAGGGCAAATATATTGGTCACTGGATGAGTAGTTTTCTGTTTCCTGAGTGACCAGAGCAGGGGCTGCACTAGAGTAATCAGGAACCTGCTAGAACCAGTTAAGGCAGGCAGGCTAATTAGGACACCTGGAGCCAATAAGAAGAAGCTTCTAGAATCAATTAAGGCAGGCTAATCAGGGCACCTGGGTTTTAAAAAGGAGCTCACTTCAGTTTGTGGTGGGGGGGTTGAGGAGCTGGGAGCAAGAGGCATAAGGAGCAGAGAGTGAGAGGGTGTGCTGCTGGAGGACTGAGGAGCACAAGCGTTATCAGACACCAGGAGGAAGGTCCTGTGGTGAGAATAAGGAAGGTGTTTGGAGGAGGCCATGGGGAAGTAGCCCAGGGAGTTGTAGCTGTCATGCAGCTGTTACAGGAGCCACTAGAGACAGCTGCAGTCCACAGGGCCTTGGGCTGGAACCCGGAGTAGAGGGCGGGCCCGGGTTCCCCCCAAACCTCCCAATTGACCTGGACTGTGGGTTCTCCCAGAGGGGAAGGTCTCTAGACTGTTCCCCAACCCATATGGTGAATCTCTGAGGCAAGAAAATCCGCCAATAAGCGCAGGACCCACCAAGCTAGAGGAGGAACTTTGTCACAGCAGTTAAGCACATGCTTAAGTACCAGTAAATATAATGTGATGGATTCAGATCATTAATGAAGATGTTGAACAAAACCGGCCCCAGGACCGACCCCTGGGGTACTCCACTTGATACCGTCTGCCAGCTAGACATCAAGCCGTTGATCACTACCCGTTGAGCCCAACGATCTAGCTGGCTTTCTATCTACCTTATAGTCCATTCATCCAGTCCATACTTCTTTAACTTGCTGGCAAGAATACTGTGGGAGACCATATCAAAAGCTTTGCTAACGTCAAGGTATATTGTGTCCACCCTTTCCCCATATCCATAGAGCTAGTTATCTCATCATAGAGAGCAATCAGGTTGGTCAGGCATGACTTGTCCTTGGTAAATCCACGTTTACTGTTCCTGATCACCATCCTCTCCTCCAAGTGCTTCAAAATGGATTCCTTGAAGATCTGCTCCATGATTTTGCCGGGGACTGAGGTGAGGCTTACTGGTCTGTAGTTCCCCGGATTCTCCTTCTTCCCTTTTTTAAAAGATGGTCACTATATTTGCCTTTTTCCAATCGTCCGGGATGTCCCCTGATTGCCACAAGTTTTCAAATATAATAGCCAATGTCTCTGCAGTCACATCAGCCAACTCCCTCAGCACCCTTGGACAGCATTGCATCCGGCCTCATGGACTTGTGCATGTCCAGCTTTTCTAAATAGTCCTTAACCTGTTCTTTCACCACTGAGGGCTGCTCACCTCCTCCCCATACTGTGCTGCCCAGTGCAGCAGTCTGGGAGCTGACCTTGTCTGTGAAGAGCGAGGCAAAAAAAGCATTGAGTACTTCAACTTTTTCCACATCATCTGTCACTAGGTTGCCTCCCCCATTCAGTAAGGATCCCACACTTTCCCTGACCACCTTCTTGTTGCTAACATACCTGTAGAAACCCTTCTGGTTACCCTTCACATCCCTTGCTAGCTGCAACTCCAATTTTGCTTTGGTCTTCCTGATTACACTCCTGCATGCTCCAGCAATATTTTTATACTCCTCCCTAGTCATCTGTCCAAGTTTCCATTTCTTGTAAGCTTCCTTTTTGTGTTTAAGCTCAGCGAAGATTTCTCTGTTAAGCCAAGCTGGTCGCCTGCCATATTTGCTATTCTTTCTGCACATAGGGATGGTTTGTTCCTGCGCCCTCAATAAGGCTTCTTTAAAATACAGCCAGCTCTCCTGGACTCCTTTTCCCCCTCATATTAACCTCCCAAGGGATCCTGCCCATCAGTTCCCTGAGGGAGTCAAAGTCTGCTTTTCTGAAGTCCAGGGTCTGTATTCTGCTGCTCTCCTTTCTTCCTTTTGTCAGTATCCTGAACTCAACCATCTCATGGTCACTGCTGCCCAGGTTGCCACCCAGTTCTAGTTCCCCTTCCAATTCTTCCCTGTTTGTGTGCAGCAGCTCAAGAGGAGTATGGCCCCTAGTTGGTTCCTCCAGCACTTGCACTGGCAAGTTGTCCCCAACACTCTCCAAAAACTTCCTGGATTGTCTGTCTGTGCACTGCTGTATTGCTCTCCCAGCAGATGTCAGGGTGATTGAAGCCCCCCATGAAAATCAGGGCCTGTGATCTGGAAACTTCTGTTAGTTGTCCAAAGAAAGCCTTGTCTACCTCATGTAGGTACTGTGCCACAATATGAAAGTGTGTGTGTGTGTGTGTGTGTGTATATATAGGAACAAGCTGATTTCAATGATTGATTAAAAAAAAGAAATAGTGATTACTGAAACTATGGGGAAGAAAACTTTAAACCCACTTCTGATGTGAAATGTTTTCTACTTGTTATAAAAGGATCTAAAATTTATAATTAATAGGAGAACCCACAGTGGGTGCTGGAAAACAAAATACCTACAACACAAATAGGATAGGCATAACTGTAGGCCACTCATAAAAATATTTAGTATTAATTTTTGATTTTTCTTTATTAACTCCTTTTTATCTCTGAATTTGCCACCCCAGGACCAAAATAAGGGGAACGATTGAGTGGTAGCAAAATCTGAGAAGACCAGCTATAATAACTTGCTACTCCTATGTCTATGAAGAAAGAGTGCAAAATGTTACATTCTCAGCACCAGTTTTTGCTACCAATAGAAAATTGACAGGAAGGAATTTATGACAACTACCTCCCTTCCCCAATTACCATTCCACCTGCTCAGCTTAGGCACTCATAGCCTTTTCTGCAGTTAGCAGCCCAACCAGGGCCGGCTCTGGCTTTCTGGCCGCCCCAAGCAAAAAAAAAAAAAAAAAAAAACAGAAACAGGACCGGCCAAAAGAGAAAAAAAAAAAAAAAAAAAAAAAAAACCTGCGGCGCAGCCGGAGCCAGGGTTCAGGGGGACTCCCTGCCCTGCAGATGTGCCCCGGCTAGCGGTGGGAGAGAGAGAAGAGGAGCGGCCCCTCCTCCCGTGCCCCCTGCCAGGAGGGCTCCGGTCGGCTGGGACGGAAGGACGCAGGCTGCCCTGCCGGGCTTGCTGCAGGGCGCTCCCATCCTCCATGCCGCTGCCCCCTACAGGGTGGCCAGAGCGGAACAACAACAAAAACAAAAAGTGGCCGTACTGCCCTAGGATTGGGCGGAATGCCGCCTCCTACAAGCTGCCGCCCCAAGCACCAGCTTGCTCGGCTGGTGCCTGGAGCCGGCCCTGAGCCCAACTGTTCCAACCTCAGCACCAACCATTACCTCTTCATCAGTCACTTGAGATCTTTGAGCTCCTTCTCCACCAGTCTTCTCTTCATTCTTCTGCACACTTCTACATGCTCACTGATGCTCTGCTCTCAGTCCCTCCTCCTTTTTCTCTCTCTTCTTCATGCATATGAATTCAGCCTGAACGGGGTTACATGGCAATCATCACAAAAGGATTCCAGCCTCTTCAGCCAGTGGTATGGTCACATCCACATAAGGAATTAGCAGACACTGAACAATTCTAACCTTGCTCTCTCTCAAAAAACAAATGGTTAATGAGTGTTAAATGGTTCTGTCCATGGTGCTGATTATTGTATTTAATTTTATGAAAACACATTTAAGGTAAAACAGAAACACCTTTTGTGTTTGTTTGTTGTCAAACAGATCAGTGCAAATTACATATTGTGTCACTACACAATGATGCAAGTCCCACACTATCTCTAAATGAATTCAGATAACTATGAAAAGCTTTCATTCAGCACAATATACAGTTATAGCAAAAGTATTGTTATCGCAATAGTGACAAGATTTACAGTCTATTTTATTTAAAGAAGTGATTTCTTAAACAAGTGCTTCTTGGAACAGCTCATTACAAAGAACACACATGCAGTGCTTGTTTTCTAATAGATCCCAAGTAACACCAAGCAGCTGGTTCAAGTAGTAATTATCAGATATATAGGCATGAGAGAGATGAGACACTAAGTAATAGTGACAACATTAATTTTAGTATGCTTGGGCGTAGAAAGGTCTCAAACTAGTATGGTGGCACAACTTCAGAAAGTGAATTTTCACCTATATGAGGAAGTAAATAAAAAAGGCCCTAAAATCAAAAGAAATAACAATCTTTAAGATCTGGCAAGAATGCTACCTATTATTCAATAGCATTTAAGCATACCATAAGAGTCACACATGGCATGCAGACTTCCGGACAAAAGAGGAAATAGGAAAGCAAGTTATAAACCAGCATGGCTCAATGGCAAAGCTCAAGAGGTTATTTCAGCCAGACAGCTATCCTTCCGAAAATAGAAATCCAACCCCAATAAGGCCAATAATAACTGTAGAGCCAATATGTAAGAAAAAAATTAAGAGGGCTAAGATGGAATTTTGAGATAAACGCCCAACAATGATTTTTCAAATACCAGAAGCTGTAAGCCTGTAACAGAATCAATAGGCCTGCCTCAATCACGAAGGAGTAAAAGGAGCAATTCAGAAGGATAATGAATTTGCAGATAAGCTAAATGGACAATTTTCTTCACATCTCTTTTCACCAAAGTGGATGGGGGAGGAGGGAGGAATATATGAAGAAAATAGGTATGGGGCGGTAACAATAATGGAGTACTGTCACAGATTGAAGTGATCATGTAATTCTCATAATGTGTGCGCACACACACACACAAGGGGGCTAAATAAGATTACACTGGTAATCTTAATTCTGACATGTTCTCACTTGAGTACTTGTCTTAGAAGCCTCTTTTAATATAGATGGAGAGGTTTTGTTTTGGGGGTTTTTTTTAGTATACATTACAAAAATTAATTCACCTATCATTGGGTTAGACAGCAACAGCTTTCTTAAAGAGCACAAATCAGAAATACACATCAGTTTAGGACAAAAGTGAAGAATACCTATAGAAAGGAATATCAGTTGAAACAGTTGGAGGAATTTCATCAGGCGGATGTAATTACCCAAGTTGGGGATTTTTAAGAGCAGGTTGGACAAACACCTTTCAGGGATGGTCTAGATAATACTTAGTCCTGCCTTGAGTGCAGGGAACTAGACTAGAGGACCTTTCGAGGTCCCTTCCAGTTCTATGATTCTAAGTTAGAATTTAGCCAGTATATTGAAGTTTGTTTCACTAATCTTGAGAACTGTGCCATAGAATCCTTGGTTTAGGTCCTCCAGTATGTTACAAGTGTGATCCGAGGTTAAAATGCTGGGCCCATTGAAGTCAGTGGCACAACTTAATTGAACATCAATTACCTATAATAGATGATGATGATCATAACATCTAAAAGTTATTAAATGAATCATTTCTGTTACCATGCATGTTTAATATTATTTAAACATATCACCCAATCGATTTGTTGGCTTCAGGCTATAGGAAGAAAGAGTCATGTAAATTGCATTCTCATTTTTTTGGCTCCAGTCTGTAAATTTATGGGACTGCCTACGTAGCACTAGAAAATGAGTTTAATGCGTATTAATACACCTCTACCCCGATATAACGCAACCCGATATAACGCGGTAAAGCAGTGCTCCGGGGGGCGGGGCTGCGCCCTCTGGTGGATCAAAGCAAGTTCGATATAGCGTGTTTTCACCTATAACATGGTAAGTTTTTTTGGCTCCCGAGGACAGCATTGTATTGAGGTAGAGGTGTATACAAAAGATTGTATGTAGCTTAAGGAAAGGGAATAAGGGAAATTGGGGGAGGGAATTTTGTGTTAATTCTCTGTTTAAAATGTTTTAACTGGTTTTACACATCACTCCCACAAAAGACATACACAGAGGCTGTGGACATACACTGCAAACACCTCTGAGTGTGAAGGAGCTATGGTGGCCACACAAGCTAGCCATGTCAGAGTTAACACACTATAAAGAATAATGGTGCATTTAATACTGTCGAGTAGAACTGTTTAGGAATTTTCAGGTCAGGCTGCTCAGTTCCCTGCCTGGCCTGATCCCTGGCAGCCTGGACTCCCAGGCTCCACACACTGCCCAGGCAGCAAGCTGAAAATTTCAGTTTTCCTGAAATAGACTGAAAATAATCTATCCCTAACTGTGAAAAATGTCTCTTCTCCTCCCCCCGCCATTTTGTCCTGATTTGGGATTAAAGTTTTTTCAAAAATTCAAAATTTTGCTTGGGACGGAAAGACTACTTTCTGGCCAGCTTTACTTCTAAGTCATAGTTCCAGTCTTCATGAATCTCAATGCAGACAGTAATGCTTCTTGTTTGTGTTGCTGCTCTGTTTTGATTTTAATAAATATATGGGTAGAGCAGTGTGGCTGCTTATTGGGAACCCTCTCATGGCCAGAGATTGCTTTACAGGTACTCTGCTCCCATTTGCCTGTCTTGTGGACCCCTTAAGCACTCCAGATAGTCTCTGTTGTGACTCTCAGCGCCCCTTTCTGGAGCTGGTTTAATATTATATACAGTTTACATAAACCTCAGTCCTTAATCACAAACTAATCCACCTGTTCTCAATGAGTCCCAACAAAGTCCAAAATCCTAAGCTCCACCAGTTCCCAGTTCTCTGGCCCTGCTTCCGTTTATTTATTTCTTTTATTTATTTATTTCTCTCTCTGTTGGTCTCTCATGTAGCCCACCACTTTTTTGATGTTTTTTATAGTGGAATCCCTGAGTCCTTTCAGGAGGTGTTTATATTGTAATTAGGTCTGGCTTAGCTGTAGGCAAGGTAAAGACAGGGCAGGGGTAGTCCAGAAGAGAATGCTTGAGCAGCTGAAAGGCTACGAGTCAGCTGGTGGTAGGGAGCTGACACCCAGCCAGGCATAGGCATGACTACTTCATGCTGGAGGCACAGGGTAACAAGGTGACTCACAGTCGTGGGTGCCCTGAGATTCATCACAAGTACTTCAAAGAAAGGAGAAATAACAATTAAGAAAGAAAATTATCTTTGGTGGATCACAGCGCAAGGAAGAAGTTTTGATGATAACCCAGAAATTCATACAACCTTAAAGTCATCTGGTAAAGAATAAACTCATCCTATAGGAAAAAGAACAAATGTAGAAATAATTGTAAGTTATAAAATCACACTAAGACCATAGGAAGTGTTATACCAGAAAACACTATGAGATGTGATTTCTTAGCTAATAGTGTCAATTATTATTTTCCATGATTATTTGCGATTTAAACCATAAATTAAATAGCATCTTGACATTAGCATGATTTTAATCAAGGTAAATGATGGTGCGCTAAGGACAATGTGTAATAAAAATACTATTTAAAAGTAGTTTCACCCTTCTTTTATTTTTAAGAGCGCAATACAGGAACTGAATGAAGTACCGGTCAGACACAGCATTGCAGATAAGAGATGAGGCTATATGCAGCCATGCTACACCTATGTAAACTGATAAGGAATTCTTTTAAACACTACAGCCATATATGATAACTCTGAAAGCCTTTTGGAGGTAGAGAGTATCTGTAAACTACTTCATGGAATCAAGTCGTCTTTGGTTGCTCGATACATTATTTCAGCTAGAGAAGAGCTGCTTATTCTAGACATTGGGCTACCCCCAGTTTTAGACACCACACGACCTAGGGAGGTGGTGCTGAGATGTAACCTCCACAGAGAAACACAGGCTTCGCTGCTACCCACCCCGCATGTTGGCAACCACTGCAGATGGCTCACCTCGTTTGGTAACTTTCATTCCTTTTGCCCATCCCAGTCCCCTTTGTCCATTCCCCTGGCTGCCAATCAGCCCACCTGCCTCTTTCTTAAGCCCCAGCTCCTGCATCTTATCCCTGACTTTGCACCTCCCTCCACCTGTTTCACCCTCCCCCGGCCATGTATTGCCCCCTGCTCTGTCCTGTCCGTTCCTCCCTCCGCTCGCTTTCAACCCACTCTGTGAGCGGACTCTGGCGGCAGAGAAGGGCAGCGCTTTCAGCAGGCGGCGCCGGGCATGCTCACGCGGCCCGGGCATGCGCACTACAGTCCAACAACCCGTTCTGAGGGGAAGCCGTTTCTGGCGCTAACTGTTCCGGGCGGTGTCACAGTGCAGCCATGTCTGGCGCGAGGAGACCAGCCCAGCTCGTTCGGCGGCGCCCTCTGTGAGGAGGCGGAGGAGAGGCAGCAGCGGGCATCCATGTCGGCGGCCAGGGATTAGCGAGGGAGACACCGAGCCCGGGAGGGGGGAGGGTAACTGACCCCCTCTCCTCTGGGGCTCCGGCGGGGGAGACGCGGAGCCGGCCGGCGGTGGGGACATGGCTGACCAGAATGCCCCCAACAGCCACCTGCGGTTAGAGTGGGTCTATGGCTACCGGGGTCACCAGTGCCGCAACAACCTCTACTACACGGCGGCTAAGGAGATCGTCTACTTCGTGGCGGGGGTCGGCGTGGTCTACAGCCCCCGGGAGCACCGGCAGAAATTCTACCTGGGGCACCAGGACGACATAATCAGGTACCGAGACCCTCACGACCTTCCCTGTGCCCTCGCCCCAGAGCCGCCGGAGCTCCGGCCGAAATCCGGCCGGGGCACCGGGATATCCCAGCGACTAGAGACCCCCTTCTATCCTGCAACCCCCTACTCTCCCCTGTCGCCTCCACCTTCAGCCTCGGGAACACCCGGCGAAGCCCTGCCTGGGGCACCAGGACATCCCCGGGTATCCGAGATCCCGATCCTCAGAAACATCGGTACAAATTGTACTTGGGATACCGGACTGTGTCATGTCCCGTGCCAGGATCACCAGACCTCCCACCCCTTTCTCCTGGCGTGATCACAGGCAGAATATTGGAAAGAATCTGAATATGGCAATGACAGTGTGGCTTTAATCTCTCTCTCCCCCCCCCCCCAATTTAGTTTGTCTTGTATGGCAGCAAGAATAGAAATCCCTTTAGAAACGGCTTTTGGATCGCGCGGTTCACTGCCTGCTTTCCTCAGGTGCTTGGTGCTGAAATTTGTATGCATGGCTGTATGTCAATATTTTGCCAGTATAAAATGATGTGTCTCGACCGTTGCCTGGTTCCCATCTGTGTGTGAAAGTCAAAAGGCTGGGAAGTGGGAAGTAGTAATCTGATGTGCATTTCAAAGTCATTCAACTCAGGAGGAGGTTAATCTGCAGCAGGTAGACCTTTGGCCCACATTTAAAATACAGCGATTAGAGTATGGAAATGAAAGACACGTCTTCAGTTTCTGCAACGTTTAAGATAATTTTATAATACCAAACATTCTTGCACATTTGAAATTTATTCTACAGCTCTGTCTAATTGTAGTAGGCTAAATGGTGAGTTAATAAAAAAGATTAAACACCAGTGGTGCAGAAGCAGAGTAGATGTCATGGAGGTGGAGTTATTTCCTAAATACACCAAACCAATAGTAGGCTTTTGGATACCCAGGTAGCATTGGAAGGCGAGTGGCAGTATTTTGAAGTGTATAAAGGGTAGATGTGAACCTGAGTCAGCAATCCTTTCTCTTCCAGTAGGCCTCATTGTGTGTGGATTTTAAATATTGTTGTCCTTTGATTGCTGTTTTTATTTAGAGAACAATTTTCAGTAGCCAGTAAATCTTGTAAAAACACATTGTATACTGTGAATTGCTTGTGATGCTGGAAAGCACTTGGCATATCTTTTATAATTGCTGTACAAAGGTATTAACTAGCATTGCACATAGAAAGTAAAATGGATGCTGACTCTTTCATTCAGGGTTTAATACATTCTAGAAATCTGGACCAAAATGGCCACAAATATTTCTGTTTTTATTTTGATCTTAAAATTCTGTTTAGGGTCTTTTCAAACTTTTGAAGATTTTAAAGTACGGGTATGAGCTTCTCTTACAGACCATTCTGTCCCTAAATTAATTCCTACTTGGTGCTCAAAATGAGAAGAAAAAATTAGATAGCTCATGGAATGCTGTGGTGTACTATGCAACCAAGCTGGATCAGATATGTGAATTAGCTATTTGTTCTATGGTCATTTCATTCTTTTTTGACAATTTCTTCTTAATCTGAAACAAAAAAGCACCTTGAGAATTGTCATCAACTCCTCAGGCATTGTGGAAAATCCTTCAGCATAGCTCCCATGAGCCTTTGCTTCCTTTGAGAACAGCTCATACAAATGAAGGGCCCAATCCTGCAAAGATTTACTACATAGTTATTACTGACATGAATAGTTCTCATTGATGTAGTACTTGCTATGATGAAGTTTCCCTGTTGATTTCAATGGGGCTACTTACAGCATTACACCTGGTAGACGTGTTGACAGGATTGGGCCATGAGAAAGAAATTGTTTATGGCTTCCAGCTGTGAAATTTCTTTGGTCTCTATGAATGTTTGTATGGAGTGCTAATTTGAGATAAAAGGCTAATAACTACCTATCATTCAAACTGTACCAAAGAGCAGAAAATCTGCAAGGGGGAAATCTTTAGTGACTTCCTTGATTGTTAGTAGATATGTTTTGGCTTCTGTGGTATCATGATCAAACATACAGGAAGTTCTTGCTTTACAAAGTAGTGCCGTTATGATGATCTGATTCTTTATCTGTTTGCTGAGGACACCCTTGTGGAGTGGGGAGTATTTTCAATTTTGTACAGTTTTGTATACCTATCAAACTTTAGAAAGACTATATAGAACTGTTAGAACACCTGAAGATGTAGTGAACATTCATCTCAACAGTAGAACGACTGTTTCCAATGATACCATCGGTTTTTTTATGATTAATGGGGTTACTTTCTACTTTCTCCTTTAAAAAACAACAACCCCATCCTTGGTAGCTTTTCAAACTTAACTTTGGTGACTGAGGGCATTAGTTCTTAAAGATACATGACTTTTAGTATCTCATCATCCTGAAATATTATATTAAATTGTTTTCTCAAATAAATTAGCTATGAGAAAAATGTGAGAATGTCATTGAAGGTGGGATTATATAACAGAATAATCATTATAGCTGCTTTATTTTCTCTCCATAAAGTAGCAAGTTTTCAGTGTACTGAAAATTTGCTCATACAGTTTGATTTGATAAAACACATTTGTTGAATACTGCGATGTTGTTACTTACAATCTCTGCAGGAAGAAAACTGCAGGATTGCCATTTCTGTATGCATACATGAGTTCTCAGTTGTAAAGGCAGGACTGAGGTTTTAAACTTTATAATGTATTAAAAAATCAAACTTGAGTGCATACAGATCTACATCTGCTAAGTTTAAATTGCATTATAACCTTTTGATAACTAGGTCCCATAATACAAGGTGGGTAGATCATTGGTACTCTTCTGCATAGATATGGCATGTTTTGAATGGCATTCTGATATTAAGCAGCACTTAGGAAGATAGGAATTTTCATACCAGATCACACCAGTCGTCCCTCTAGACCAGTCCAGTATCCTGTTTCTGATAATGGTGGGTACTGGATGCTTGAGAAAGGTGCAAGAACTGCTTTAGTGGTCAATTATGGAATAACTTGTCCATAGTAGACAGTTTCCTCCTAATACACCTCTACCTCGATATAACGCTGTCTTCGGGAGCCAAAAAATCTTACCGCGTTATAGGTGAAACCGCGTTATATTGAATTTGCTTTGATGCACTGGAGTGTGCAGCCCCGCCCCACCGGAGCACTGCTTTACTGCATTCTATCCGAATTCGTGTTATATCAGGTCGCATTATATCGAGGTAGTGATGTACCATCAGTTAGTGGTTAGCGTCTAGTGTCAAGATTTAAACCTCTTATTTAAAATAAAACACACACACATGGTTTAATCTTACCTAATTTAGCTAGATGTTCTCATTATCTATATAAAATGTCTAATCTTATTTTTAATCATGGTAAACCCTTGGCCTCAGTTTTACCTGTGGGAATGAGTCCCACAGGTTAATTATGCATTGAGAGAGAAAAAAGTTTTCTTTTTATCTGTTCGTTGCCTTTCAATTTAATTGAATGTCCTTTTGTTTTTGTTATATGAGAGAGTAATTAGGATCACTCAAATTACTTTCTCTGATATCATTAATTATTTTGCATACCTCGATCATGTCCCTCCCCTTATTTGTCTCCTCTCTAAAATGAACAGTCCCAGTCATCTCAATTTCTCTTCATAAAAGGGCTATCCATGCCTCTAATAATTTTTATTCCTCGTATTAGGACTCCATTTATTTTTGCTATGTATCTTCTGAGAGTCAATAACCAGAAGTGAACACAGTCTTCCAGGTGAGGGTATATCATTGATGCATATTATAATATTTTCAGTATTGCATTCTATCTTATTCTTTATTAGAGTAGTTCAGCAGTGCCACTATAGTTAAAGTTGTGTCACAACTTCTGTTTAAAGGTCAGCCTTGCTAAATCCTCCAAAATTGACATGTTTAGTTGGATTCCTTTGAAGTTTGGTGTGGCTCAGGAAGATGCAGTGACCTGACTTTGAAGTCATTTGAGTCATGGTCTCCTGAGATATATATATATATAAGGCCCCCCCAAAAAAATAGTCATTTTTCAAAAAGTTTCTAGGTGGGTTCTCTGCCCACAGCTAAAGATCAAAGTATTGATGTGATGCAGGCCAAAATGGTCTCAATCTGTTGAGTTTTACCCAAAGTAGTATATGGCTCCCACTAAGCCTTTGGAGGACACAAATTGAGAATGGTATTTAAGAAAATGTAAATTTTTTATAGTGCATGTGTCAATACAGAAAAAACAGAGGGTTTCCTTTCTCACCATATTATATATTATAAAACTTGACTCTTGTAAGTGCTCTAAAATCCAAATGGTTATTTGGATTGCTTTGAAATTTGGTGTTTCTTGCATGCAGTAGTGTTAGTGTTCCAAATTTGGGGTCAATTAACAGACGGGTTTCTGAGTTACAGGGCCCCCCAAAAACACTTTAGTTCTGCTGCCTGGTACTGTTAAACTGAGAGGTGACCATTATTGGATGAATCACTGACCTTGTTGAGATTGATGGGTTCAATTATCATAACTAAGGATACATTAATCACAAGCCCCCACCTAAGACAAAAGGAGATTGGGACTGAATGGCTGGAGGTTGCTGCAATTTGTGAATCATGGGTGGCAATTTTATTTTGTGAGGAATGTAATCAAAGTCTTTGAAGGATAAAATTAGATATGTAAATACTTCCTGGGAGGGGAAGGAGTATTAGGGGGCAGAGGTGTGGGGGAGTCAAAGGAGAGATCTTTGGGGCTGCAGTGAGGGGAGGGGAATAAATTAGGATTGGTGGTAGGGGAGGGGAGAGAGGTTGGAGGCTCAGGTAAGGATGGTGTGGGGATTAGGGGGAGTGGAGAAGTGGGACATAGAGAAGGGGGATGTGAGGGTGAGTGGCAGAGGGACTGAAGGAGAATGGGGCAGGCGCACTTGTCAGCCCCACATTCTCCCCTCCTGTGTGTCTAAATCTGGGAGGGTTCTTGCCTCTCTGGGACTCCCCTCATGAGCTGGGAGATAGGGAGTCTTGCCCCACGGATGGTGTCTGAATTCCTCTCCTGCTCTCCTTTTATGTGCTAGGATTTGGGGCCCATGTGCCCATCTGCAAGGGTTGGAACACCTCCCTACCACAGTCATGTGAACTAAGTTCTGGCCTTGCCCTTTTGGGGGGGTATGAAGCCTCCTCCTTGCCCCACATGTGATCCAGGTTCTGGGGAAGTCCTGTCCCTTTGGGTGGGGAGCTGAGGATGGACATACTTCATGCATATCACAGGCTCTAAAGCACTCAGGAGGGGAATGAGAACACCCTCTGAGATGCAATTGTTTCAGGTTGTATTTTTCTTCATGGGGTGTTCTCACTCAGCTGAGAACATCACATTGAGATGAATAGGCTGCTTCAGACCTTTCAGAGTCTCCTATGCTGAAGACGGATGTGTAGAACAGCCCTTTCCCTCCATCCATCCTCGCTGTTTATTACAAGAGGCTTCTAGGTCCTCTAAAATCCACATATTTGTATAGATTTTTTTGAAAATTTCTATGCCTTGTGAAAATACAGAGTAGGATTGGTGCTCCAGATTTGGGGTCATTTGAGCAGGGATTCTGGAGATATAAGTCTCTCCCAAAATAGTATCCATCTGACCAACTTTTTTCCCCCTTTTGTTCTTTAATAGTCTTAGATGGGGTTCTGTGCGTGAGAGTGAACAGCTTGTAAAAGGAGGTGAAGAGCTTGTAGATTTCAGAAACTGTGGGATTGGCAGAGGAAAGCAGTGTGTGTTAACAGGGAATATTGGGGCACTGCTGAATGAGGGCAGACTTAAGGTTGCATGGAAAACCTTAACTATGCATATCAAAATGGGAAATGACTTCCTAGGAAGGGGAGTACTGTGGGAAGGGATCTGGGGGTTGTAGTGGATCACAAGCTAATATGAGTGAACAGTGTAACACTGTTGCAAAAAAAGCAAACATCATTCTGGGATGTATTAGCAGGAGTATTGTAAGCAAGATACGAGAAGTAATTCTTCCGCTTTACTCCAGGCTGATTAGGCCTCAACTGAAGTATTGTGTTCAGTTCTGGGCGCCACATTTCAGGAAAGATGTGGACAAATTGGAGAAAGTCCAGAGAAGAGCAACAAAAATGATTAAAGGTCTATAAAACATGACCTATGAGGGAAGATTGAAAAAATTGGGTTTGTTTAGTCTGGAGACGAGAAGACTGAGAGGGGACATAACAGTTTTCAAGTACATAAAAGGTTGTTACAAGGAGGATGGAGAAAAATTGCAGCAAGGGCAGTTTAGGTTGGACATTAGGAAAAACTTCCTAACTGTCAGAGTGGTTAAGCATTGGAATAAATTGCCTAGGGAGGTGGTGGAATCTGCATCATTGGGGAATTTCAAGAGCAGGTTGGACAAACAGCTGTCAGGGATGGTCTAGATAATACTTAGGCCTCCCCTTGAGTGCCGGGGCTGGACTAGATGACCTCTTGAGGTCCCTTCTAGTTCTATGATTCTATGATATCCTTGTTTTTGGAAGTTTGAGTTTTGCTCAACTCAGCGTTCTTCAGGGGGACAACATACACCTCTACCCCGATATAACGCTGTCCTCGGGAGCCAAAAAATCTTACCGCATTATAGGTGAAACCGTGTTATATCAAACTTGCTTTGATCCGCTGGAGTGCGCAGCCCCACCCCCCCGGAGCACTGCTTTACCGCGTTCGTGTTATATCGGGTCGCGTTATATCGGGGTAGAGGTGTACCACCAATCAACCTTAACTCTGAGTTAATGCCGTTTTTGCCAGTAAATAGATTCTAATGTTTTGTTCTTCTTTGAGGGCCCTCTGTGTGGTCCCACTTGTGGGATATGGCACCCCAGCACTGAGACATCGAACTGCCTTGCAAAGTGGTGTGTGCTGGGGCTGTACAAGAGTTCTTGCTTGGAAGTGATGTCATTGCCTTACTCAATATGAGGGAGTGTACCCCCTTAGCTGCCTCAGTTCCTTTGCCATTGCCAGAGAGAGTGAATGGAATTCACCTTTGTGTCCTCATTCTAGGATCTTCTGTTAGTATTTTTTGTAAATAGTTAGTTTAGAGTAGTATAGAACACTTAGCTTAGTTAGACCTTCCCTTGTCCCAGGAGTCTTCATTTGACCCACTACTAGGACCATACTGGGCCCTCATCCCAGTAATGGCTTCAAGAGATGCCCTTCCTGCCCATCAATCATACTGGAAATCAATGCCCATATCCAGGACCTTCTATGTTTCGGTGAGACCCACTGCGTAATCTGGTGTGCGGTTTGCTGAGCCTTCACTTCCCATGCTAGAGGGGAGAGACATTTGAGACTCCAGGCTCATCTGGCTTCTTAATGTCTACAGATTGATAGTTGAGGCTCATCAAGTGTATTGAGACCAGCCTCCATGCTGAGATCCTCTTGACAAAAGGCCCAAGACACATTTTGCCACTCTAGCCTCAGCATTGCCTTCTATCATAGGCTTGAGATCAAAATCTCCTTGGAATTATATTGGGAACAAATCCTTAATGCAGGATTATTCATGCTGGTTAAATCAAAAGCAGCTCTGAAGACCAACTGGATGTTGTCTATTAAGGCCTCAGTAGACTTGGCAAAAGTGCAGGAAGTGCCCACCTTGGCATTGACTCTTTTTTAGGCACTGTTGTCCCTTGCACAGACTGTGGACCCATCCTTAGGCATCAATGCCTCTGTCTTGACACCAAAAGTCCATTCAGATGTGCATCTGGGCAAAAGGAAAAAGAGGAAACATATCTCCCCATAAGAGGGACACAAGTATAAGAAAAAAAGAGGAAGTTTCCTCTCCCTTCTCCTTTGTACTCTCTGTCCCATGAGTGCATTGAAGGCTCTTAAATGGTACCATTGTCACCTCTTCTCCACAGAGCCACATGTTTTGGCACCAATAAACTCACTGGTTTGAACTCAGTGACATCTTTGATGTCTCTTTGTCTGAGTGAGGTCCACTGTCAAAGCTGCTTGTGACCCCTCCACATGCTGTTCTGTTGCTTGACCCAGTGTCTGTATTGGCTTTCCTGGTTCTGATCTGGAGCAGCCTTGTAGTATCTTCAGCCCCTTTGGAGATTAATCTTTAGCATTCCCCTATTCAACCTCTAGGCTCTGACCTTATTCCCTCACTTCAGATCCAGATATCATGGAAGGATATGATGCAGCGTCTTCTTCAGCTTCTCATATGGTTTACATATAGGACTTGGTGAAAACCCTGTTGGAGGCCTCATTCTTCCCCTGCTGACAAACACAGACCGCTTCAGGATCTACTGTGGAGAATGGCAAATATTCTTCAGGTGCAAACTACAGCAGTCAAGCAATTAAAAAAAATTAAACTCTTCAGCCCCCTCGCTGCCGATGCCTCCCTCCCCACCCAGATGTATGCTATTAATGTATTAAAATTAGTGCGTTAATTTTGTTTTCAGTTAATTGCAGGTGTTAAAGAGCTAGGAATTTAGGGGAGACAGTTGGGTAGTCTCCATGCCTGATTCTAATATTGACCAGGAGGAAAATCAAGAAAGAGAGAATACAGCAGTGGAGAAAGGAACAGCAGTGGGTAGGAGAATGGACATTAAGAGGAAAGATAGTGCCAATACCAATGAAGCCTACAGTCAGATAGGTAATACTGGCAGTAGAATAACTGTACCTCATTGGTTGAGGAATCTGGATGAAGCCAAGCAGAAACAACTAAGATGTTTGCATACCCATGCAAGGAGCATGGGTAACAAAATGGAATAACTAGAACTATTGGTGCAGGAAGCTAAACCAGATATCACAGGGATAACAGAAATATGATGTAATATTAGTAATGACTGGAGTACGGGTATTGAACATAAGAATGGCCCTACTGGGTCAGACCAAAGGTCCATCTAGCCCAGTATCCTGGTTTAAGAGAAGTATAGGATATTTACTCCTGGGGGAATTCTGCGCTACTGCTTAGGCGCAGAATTCATGTCTCCTGCAGAATTTTATTTTTTTCCGCAGAAAATACAATGAACAGCCAACAGCATGAATGCAGCAGGCTCTTCTGGTGCCACAGCGGCCTCTGGTGGGCAAAAGGTGGAACTGAAGCACTTCTGGGCAGAATGTGTTTTCTGTGGGGGAAAAAAATCTGTGTGCATGCAGTGTCACAGAATTCCCCCAGGAGTAGAAGTTCATCACAGCACCCTGCCCACAGAGCCAGGTTAGGACATAATGGGGCACACGGGGCTGCTGGGGGATCACAGACTGAGGTTCAGAATGGCTAGTGGGGTGACAGCATTGAGCCAGGGGCTGAATGGGAGTGGAGGTGCATGGCCACATGGGGAGGAGACCGCAGGGACCTATCAGGATGGGGCACGCGTGCAGGGACTGGGGCAGAAGTGTCTGACTGAATGGGAGAGGCTTGGGATCAGCCAGGGTCTGCATGGGGGAGGCTCCGCAACTCCCTAACAATCTTTCCCTTCCCCTTCCCACAAAAACCTGTTCCATACTTCTCCCACCCAAACCCAACTGGTTCACTCCAGGCTCCTTCCTCTCCCTCAGTTCCTCCATTACCCCTGACACTCCCAAGTCTTTGCACTACTTCTGACGAGTGCAGGAAATACACTTCTGTATTGTAATTTAAATGAATTACTCAAAGTTCTGTATTAATATGTCTAGTAAGGAATCTATTTGTCAAAAAAAATTACCAGAATCTTTTTTTTTTTTTTGGTCTGTATTGTTACAGACATACTTGCTAACAGATATTTTTTAATAAATTACCAAAATAATTGAAACTGGCATGATTATATTGTTATTTTGACAAATAAAATATGCAG
Organism: Terrapene triunguis; assembly: GCF_002925995.2. Classification (NCBI taxonomy): domain Eukaryota; kingdom Metazoa; phylum Chordata; order Testudines; family Emydidae; genus Terrapene; species Terrapene triunguis. The sequence continues at coordinate 23,305 of NW_020696754.1, forward strand.
AATTTTGCAGAATTTAAAATGTTTTTGTGAAGAATTTTTAATTTTTTTGGTGCAGAATTCCCCCAGGAGTAGATATTGTGTACTAGGAAACTAGTAAATCTGGGTTTAAAGACCCATTCCATGAGACCCACTGCAGCATCAAAGGCATGTCTTAGGCACTTTCTCCAGTTGTTTGGGTGCACATTTTCACCAGATATTACTCTTTGGATCTAGCATCATATTCTAATGTATAGTTTGGGAGAGCAGTGCCAGGGTCCATATTTATTTAAAAGCTCCTCACCAACCATCTACCTGGTGGAGCATTGCTTGCTAATTTCCCGCAAGTGGGAATGCACAGAGGTCCTCAAAGAAGAAAAAGAGATTGCTTACCTGTAGGGATGGTTGAAATTTTTCTGTTGAAACTATTTCTCAACTGAAAATTGGGTTTTTGATTAAACAAAACCATACACAGACAGAGCTTGAAAACTTTTATCATAGGAAGGTCTAAATTAAGATAAGGGCTCTCCTTTGTCAAAGGACAGTACCCAGGCTAAGCAGTTCACCTCCCTACCACTTGGTGCTTGAATTCTTACCAGGGTGCTGTCCCTGGATTTTACTCAGGGTCTCCATGTTTTTGGTCTCTGTCCAGTAGGTGTCTGAATTTCTAAGCTCCCACTCTGGCCTCTGGAAGGAAGAAGGAATGATCTCTCTTTCTTCCTGCTGACCTCTGCTAATCTTTCGCTCACACAATGTTTTTAGGAGTCCTTCCTAGTGAATGCATTCAGTACTTGCCTGTGCTGCTTTCTAAAGTAGGATGAAATTTACCCTATTCTTGGCAGTTTTACTGCCCACAAGGTTCTGAATAGCAATTGTGAAATTCACCAAACTCTTGTTAATTTCAGGCCTTGTCTGTAGTTAGTGCAGGGCAAGCTGGGGTATGACTCTACAGCAGGGGTGGATAAACTACAGCCTGCAGGCCTGATCCGGCCCACCAGCCATTTTAATCTTGCCCTCGAGCTCCCGCTGGGGACCAGGGTCTGGGGCTTGCCCTGCTCCGGTGCTCCAGCCGGGGAGCAGGGTCGGGGGCTGCCCCACGCAGCTCCCAGAGGCAGCTGCATGGCCCCCTTCCAGCTCCTATGCGTAGGGGCAGCCAGGGGGCTCTGGTCTGCATGCTGCCCTGACCCCAAGTGCCGCCCCCGCAGCTCCCATTGGCTGGGAACCGTGGCCAATGAGAGCTGCAGGGGCGGTACCTGCGGACGGGGCAGTGTGCAGAGCTGCCTGGCCATGCCTCTGCATAGGAGCCAGAGAAGAGACATGCTGCTGCTTCTGGGAGCCGCTTGAGGTAAGCGCTGCCCAGAGCCTGCACCCCTGAGCCTCCCCCCACGCCCCAACCCCCTCCCCCGCCCCTGCCCCGATCCCCCTCCCGCCCTCCAAACCCCTCAATCCCAGCCCGGAGCATCCTCCACCCCAAACCTCTCATTCCCAGCCCCACCCCAGAGCCCGCACCCTCAGCCGGAGCTTGCACCCCTTCCTGCACCCCCCCCCCCCCCCCTGCACCTCAACCTCTGCCCCAGCCCGGTGCCCCCTCCCGTACCCTGAACTCCTCATTTCTGGCCCCACCCCAGAGTCCGTACCCCCAACCAGAGCCCTCATCCCCTCCCGCACCCCAATCCCGATTTTGTGAGCATTCATGGCCTGCCATACAATTTATATTCCCAGATGTGGCCCTCGGGCGAAAAAGTTTGCCCACCCCTGCTCTACAGTGCAGCAGCCTGCCACACACTAAGTGACTGTGTGAACCATGCTACTGTGCCCCCAAAAATTCTGTAGTGCATTTTGATATACTGCTGTTTTGAAAAAGCTTTATATCAGCATTTCAGTAGATGAAAATGCACTACAGTACTTTTAATGTGTGGTACAAATCCACATGGCCACTTATTGCGTGGCAGGCTACAGTGATGTAGACTTACACCCTAGCTCACCATGCACTAAACCACCATATAGATATGCCCCCACTCTGCTGCTGCTTAGCACAGTTATGAGCAACAACACAGGCTTTAGAACTGTCCATTTGCAGATTAAGAAAGACAGCACTATTTACAATACTGTTCATATTTGAAAGAATTTCTTCTCAACCATAAGGCCTAGAAACTTAGGCTACGTCTTCACTACAGGGGGGGGTCGATTTAAGATACGCAAATTCAGCTACGCGAATAGCGTAGCTGAATTCGACGTATCGCAGCCGACTTACCCCACTGTGAGGACGGCGGCAAAATCAACCTCCGCGGCTTCCCGTCGACGGCTCTTACTCCCACCTTCGCTGGTGGAGTTAGAGCGTCGATTCGGGGATCGATTGTCGCGTCCTGACGGGACGCGATAAATCGATCCCCGAGAGGTCGATTTCTACCCGCCGATTCAGGCGGGTAGTGTAGACCTAGCCTTTCTAAAAGAAAAATATAAACCCACCAAACCCACAAAACTTGATTCTGAACGCATCAATGGAATTTGCTTATGAAATCTTCTTTCTTGCTGTGAGCAAAAGACTTTTTCAAGTCCTGACTTTATATGTAAATTTCTATTTAAAAAACCAAGCAGAAAACACGGAACACACATGCTAAATTTTGTATAGTTTTTGGAGTTTTTTTTTTAATTACCAAAAAAGTGTTTTAGTAACTTTTTTTAAATTGGTTTGGTGGAATGAAAATATTTTGGAATAGAGACAATAAAACCTTTTAAATTTAATTGAGTCCAGGTAGAACAATTGGAACTAAAACTTGACTGTCACTTTAATTAGTATCTGTGTCATAAGAACTCTTCAATGCACTCTCTTCTAAGTACTACATCAATACACACAAATACCAGAAAATTATCCACCAAGAAGGACACTGTAAAAACATATCACAAACCTCAAACACTATATTGTATTGAAGTAGATCTACACAGTAATGAGCCAAGCGCTTACAAGCTTGCCTTCACTCATCATGCTTTTCATAGTCTGCACTTACTCCACCTTGTGATCTGATCCTGTCAGTACTTGCAAGTAGGATCAGACCAGATCAATACTTGGATGAGAAAGCATGCAGGTTCTTCAAAAAGTGCTGCTCTTGAACAGATAGTTGTCACTTTCTCCTCTGAGTCAGTACTGAACCCATACCATAACATGGGGTTAATGTTGGAGAATAAGAAGTAAAACTGAGTGCCTGCCCACATTTGATCATTAAAAATCCAAAGTCATTTTGTGCAGGAATTTAAGGGCATTACCATTTATGTTTGGCCAAATTCCTACTTGGGTAATTACTTTAGATTTCTGTCTATCTGAATTTTCCCTGCAATTTCAGCTGGATTTCATTACCTTAGTCGCCATCATGGTACGGATAATGAAGTAGATTTTGTACCTGGGCTGGTATATTTTCATGACAGCTTTGTAAGGCTGACTTAACATTTTTCTTAAAGTGCTATAGGGTGAGATGTGAGGAGACAAGGCCACAGGGGTTAGCTGAATAAATTTGCATAAAGTACTATCACTTAATAGCTTGCATGAAGTCAAATTTTGCTGGTTGTTTTAAGCTGTTAAAATTAGATTTGTATTAAGCTTTTGTGATAAAATCAACTGAATATTTAAAAGCCAATTATTTGGGAGTTGTCCCTTTTTTTTTAATAGCTGTTATTTTCCAAATGTGTTAGTATTAATGTGCAGTTTTTTTTTAACCCTTCTAATTCTTGGAAAACTAAATTTTGGAATTTAATCCATAATACAACTCCTGTGGATTTTCAATACACTTACATAATATGAAGAACTAATAGTACAAGAGTTATAAAACAGAAGTTCGTTAATGCCAGTGTTGCATCATTTGTATATTGAAAACTTGGTATTTCAGTTCTTCAGACATTTGTGCTCACTGAGTGAATCACATGAATTTTTGTTTTTCAAACTTTCACAGACTTAGATTGACATACTTTATAATTTGCATGATTGAAAAATAAAGTAGAATGTATTTGCATGAGAATTTAGTTTCACATCTTATGATCTTAAGGGTTTTGTGTGTATGAGAGAGAGAGAATCTGTTACCTTGCAGTTTGCCCAAATATTTACAATGATGTCACTAGGTTACAACTGTGAAAGGGTTAAGTTTGGTCAAAAGAATTTTTCTGCAGGTGATCACTCATAATTGTGATTGATTCAGTGTTGTAGTCCAGACACAGGAATTTTAAAATGAAAAGAATTCAATATTGAAACTAACAATACAGCTTTCTGATTTAAAGTGACCAGAGGACATTTATACAAATTAGTCATTTTACAGTTGGCATGGCTGGCAGATAAGTTTGGAATTATAGTGCTATAATAGTCTTTTGAATTCCCCTTGCTAATTATTCATAAAATATTTAGTTCATTTGAAAGTAACTCCCATCCCTTTGACTACATTCCTTAAAGTGGTGTCCTATCTTAGAGTTTCTTTTAAGTCTCCTGTCCCCCTCTGGAACCTGAACCTTGTCCTCAACAGCCTTTGAGCATATCTCTTCAAGACTGCATTTATTTTTCTGTCTCCCTTTCCCAGAATGTTTCCTTTGTGGTGACTTTGGTTTGTTGGGTAGGATGCTTATGGTTCCGTTCTCTGAGCCCACTATCCAGTCTGATATTTTTCCATTTAAAAATTGTGGTTCTCCATATATATCCTAGTTTCCTCTTCAAGAAACTTTCTCTGTACATTTTAACCTAGAAATCTCCCTTTCTGACTCTTGTTCTAATTCAAAAGTCAGGTTTGAGATTAGACAACCATAGAGCTCTTCAGTATTGTCTTTTCGGAACAGCTTTTTTTAAGAAGTCCAGTTTGCTCTTTATCCTTTGATGTTCTCTTTTAAGGAAGAAAAGACCTCTCAACGTCTGGTCTCCCTGGATTGGATTCTGCATCCAGCATTGCTATGTTTCAGCAACCTATTCCCTGTCCGGAAACCTCAGCACCCATTCTACCAGAGCAGTAGCTGCCTCCTGAGCCATCAGCAGGAGTTCTTCTGTTGCTGAACTCTGTTAAGCCACTATATGGTACTCCGTCCTCAATTTATCCAGCAACTATGTCCATGGCTTGGCAGTGTCTGTTGACGCTGCCTCTGGAAATAAGGTCCTGAAAGGAGTGTTTACCAGCCTTTGGTTACCCTCAGCATGGAGGAGGGATTTGCTCATCTCACAGGCCTGGATTGACTCTTTCCTTCATACTTGGAGCTCAGTCACATACTCTCACCTTTGTGCTGAACTTCTTAGTCTTCTTTTCTGTTCCTTCTTGAGTTTCCTAGCACTGCTTGTCAGAACCAGTGTACACATCACAGGAAAAAAAGATCCACCCAGGATGCCCCATAGGGAAGATTTGCTGAAGCACAGGGAGTGTGGAGATTTTTTCTCTCCTAGCTTGCAAATATCTTCTCTGAGAAGAGTGACAGCTTGGAGTAGGAGAAAGGGGCCGTGGGGCCAAAAATGCATCATCCAGTTTATCACTGCCTGCCAGCCTGATAGCAGTGATGAAGTTTTTTGCAAAGGCATCTTGGTATATCAATCATGTGAGTGCTCATGATTATCTAGTGGGATGACTAAATTTGCTTCTTAAAACTTCCTTCGAATTTCCCCTCTTGAGGATGCTCTTGATTCACATAGCCAAAAAAAGGCAACAAAAAAAACCAAACGAAAACTCGCTATCAAGTGTGTGTGAAAAGAGATGCCTGGGTGTTACAGTGGTAAGTGTGGTATGTGAACTTCAATAGAAGAGTGAAAGGACTTTTACTTCAGATATTGATGAAAATAGGAAACTCTGTCTCATCCTAGAACTCAAATCTCAGTTTCTTCTTTGTGAAGGAAAAGTTGAAAGTGATGTTTTGGGGGATACCCTGACCTCTTCTAGAGGAAGGCAACTTGCCATGTGCTCTGGAACTTGCAGGCTTCTACAGACGCAGAGGATTATCTCAAGCATAAGGATGTATTTTGAATTCCTAACAGGCGAACAATATCTGTGTTGCTTTTTAGGCTAGCATTTGCACCACATATATTTACAAAATACTGGATGGAAGTAACTATATGTATACAGGCTGGTAGTGGATGTGTTCTCCTACCTGAACAATTTGTTGATAAAAGAAAGCATTTGGCAAGAGAACCAAGAGCTTATCACAGCTGGAGTTGCTATTGGTAAGAATTATACTGCATAAATTGGATCTTATAGACACAATAGTACTTGTATTGTATTTAGGTTCTTATTCTGCCCTCATTACCTGAGTTGAAAATTCTGTGTTTCTCTGGCAACAGGTTAATTGGATATTAGAACTCTACTCAATCAATTTTAATTTTAATATATTTTAATATATGAAGTTATCCTGGGTAATGGATAGCTTCACTACTCGGGGTTGTCTGCTCTTATTGACAGATAGAGTTGTGAGAAATGTCCTTGTTTTGTTAATTTCCAAACTTAGAAATGTGTTATTTAATCTAATTTAATTTTTCAAAAGAAGGAAATTTCCAGATTTCCCTGTCGTGACATCATGAGGAAAAAATGAAAAAAGCTCATTCTATGAAAATCAGTTTCATTTACTCTAGAACTACAAACATTATAATCTAAACATAAATGTAGGTTTATTGCATGTACCACTACAGGATAGAGTTGAGACTATTTGGATGCCTTAACTGCGCATTTCTATACTTTAACAGGTTTGAACTTCTTTTAAATGTAACCTTGACTCTAAATTTCCAGGGTTTGTAATGTTTGGTTTTGGGATAATTACAACATCCTTGTATAAACAACAAGGAGTCCTTGTGGCACCTTAGAGACTAAAACATTTATCTGGGCATAAGCTTTCGTGGGCTATTACCCACTTCATCTGATGAATGGAGTGAAAAAAACACACAAAGATGGACTACAAGCTGTCAGGAACAGTATCCCCAATAATGTCACGGCAAACCTGGTGTCTGAGCTTTGTGACTTTGTCCTCACCATAACTATTTCAGATTTGGGGACGATTTATACCTTCAAGTCAGTGGCACCGCTATGGGTACCCGCATGGCCCCACAGTATGCCAACATTTTTATGGCTGACTTAGAACAACGCTTCCTCAGCTCTTGTCCTCTAGCGCCCCTACTCCACTTGCGCTGCATTGATGACATCTTCATCATCTGGACCCATGGGAAGGAGGCCCTTGAGGAATTCCACCAGGATTTCAACAATTTCCACCCCATCATCAACCTCAGCCTGGACCAGTCCACACAAGAGATCCACTTCCTGGACACTACAGTGGAAATAAGCGATGGTCACATAAACACCACTCTATACCAGAAACCTACTGACCGCTATACTTACCTACATGCTTCCTGTTTTCATCCAGACCACATCACGTGATCCATTGTCTACAGCCAAGGCCTAAGATACAACCGCATTTGCTCCAATCCCTCAGACAGAGACAAATACCTACAGGATCTCTATCAAGCGTTCTTAAAACTACAATACCCACCTGGGGAAGTGAAGAAACAGATTGACAGAGCCAGAAGGGTACCCAGAAGTCACCTACTACAGGACAGGCCCAATAAAGAAAGTAACAGAACGCCACTAGCCATCACCTACAGCCCCTAACTAAAACCTCTCCAACGCATCATCAAGGAACTACAACCTATCCTGAAGGATGATCCCTCACTCTCACAGACCTTGGGAGACAGGCCAGTCCTCGCTTACAGACAGCCCCCCAACCTGAAGCAAATACTCACCAGCAAGTACACACCACACAACAGAAACACTAACCCAGGAACCAATCCCTGCAACAAACCCCACTGCCAACTCTGTCCGCATATCTATTCAAGGGACACCATCATAGGACCTAACCACATCAGCCACACCATCAGGGGCTTGTTCACCTGCACATCTATCAATGTGATATATGCCATCATGTGCTAGCAATGCTCCTCTGCCATGTACATTGGCCAAACCGGACAATCTCTACAGAAAAGAATAAATGGACACAAATCAGACATCAAGAATTGTAACATTCAAAAACCAGTAGGAGAGCACTTCAGTCTCCCTGGACACTCAATAACAGACTTAAAAGTGGCCATTCTTCAACCAAAAAAATTCAAAAACAGACTTCAATGAGAAACTGCAGAATCGGAATTAATTTGCAAACTTGACACCATCAAATTAGGCCTGAATAAAGACTGGGAGTGGTTGGGTCACTACAAAAAGTAATTTTCCCTCTGTTGATACTCACCCCTTCTTGCCAACTGTTGGGAATGGGCCACATCCACCCTAATTGAATTGGCCTCGTTAGCACTGACCCCCCCCCACTTGGTAAGGCAACTCCGATCTTTTCATATGCTGTATATTTATAGCTGCCTACTGAATTTTTCACTTCATCCATCTGATGAAGTGGGTTATAGCCCACGAAAGCTTATGCCCAGATACATTTGTTAGTCTCTAAGGTGCCACAAGGACTCCTTGTTGTTTTTACAAAGATGTTGTAATTATCCCAAAACCAAACATTACAAACCCTGGAAATTTAGAGTCAAGGTTACATTTAAAAGAAGTTCAAACCTGTTAAAGTATAGAAATACGCAGTTAAAGCATCCAAATAGTCTCAACTCTATCCTGTAGTGGCACATGCAATAAACCTACATTTATGTTTAGTTTATAATGTTTGTAGTTCTAGAGTAAATGAAACTGATTTTCATAGAATGAGCTTTTTTCATTTTTTTCCTCGTGATGTCACGACAGGGAAATCTGGAAATTTCCTTCTTTTGAAAAATTATTACAAATCCATAATGAAAACAAAACAAGACACCCAAAGAGAATACTACCATATGATAGTTATGCCACAATATACAGTGTGGTGGAAAGGGGTACATTTTTAATTGTTGAGCACCAAGTAATTTTATTTAAAAAATTACTGAAAATATTTAATCTAGAGAGAAACGAAAAGTGGTAGGCCAGCTACTACTAATTGTTTCTAGGGGTGCCAACTTTCTACTCGCACAAAACTGAACACCTTTGCCCCGCCCCTTTCTCCAAGGCCCTGACCCCCACTCACTCCATCCCCCCCTCCCTCTGTCGCTCGTTCTCCTCACCTTCAGTCACTCGCTCATTTTCACCGGGCTGGCTCAGGAGGGGGTGGGGGTGGGTGAGGGCTCCGGCTGGGGGTGCAGGCTCTGTATTGGGGCTGGGGACAAGTGGTTTGGGGTATAGGAGGGCGCTTCGGGCTAGGACTGAGGGGTTCGGAGGGCAGGAGGGGGATCAGGGCTGGGCCAGGGGGTTGGGGCGTGGCGGGGTTAGGGCTCTGGCTGGGGGTGCGGGCTCTGGGGTGGAGCTGGGGATGAGGGGTTTGGGGTGCAGGAGGGTGCTCCAGGCTGGGACTGAGGGGTTTGAAGGGCAGGAGGGG
>NW_020696755.1:0-1521 GCF_002925995.2 Terrapene triunguis
TGTTTGGGGAGGCACAGCCTCCCCTTGCCTATGATACCCATTGCCCATGTCTGGCTCCCTCAATAACCTGCGTTCCTGCCTCGGTTTACCCCGTACTGCACTCTAGCAGCTGTGTGTTAGGGTGAGGGGCACATTCGCTTGGGGGAGGAGGGGCTGGGTCCATTTCTCAGTCCCCAGCAGCCCTGTTCTGGCTGGGACAGTCCTGGGTCCCAGGGAGCTGCCTCTGCCCTGAGGCTGAGCAGAGGGGTCACTGCAGTTCCTCGTTTCTCGCTTTCCCAGCAGGAAGGTGTCAGGAGCTTTGAGTGAGGAGGGGGCAGGTACCAGCTTTAAACCCCAGCGGGAAGCTCCACTCCCTAGCCGGGGGGCCGAGAGGGAAGTGCAGCATTGGGGAAAAGCCACCCAAGACCAGAGAGGACCCGGTGGGGGCATTGGGTGGGGCAGCCCCCAGCCCCGAGAGTAGGGAGGGGAGCAGCACCCGAGGGACAGCATCCCCCCAATCCATGGAGCCGTGAGCAGCTCCAACGGCAGAGCCCAGCCCTGCCCGGGGGAAAGGCCGGATGTCAGAGACGAGCCATGGGGTAAAGGCGAGGGCCGGTGACGGAGCTCTGCTCGGGGTGCTCTGTCGGCTAACGGGCTCAAAGGGGGGCTGAGGGTTGAGCATCCATGGGCTGAGGGGGATTTGGGGGGGATCATAGGGAGGGGTGATGGGACAGGATGGTCATTGGGGCCTGGTGTTCAGAGGAATGGAGCTGTGAGGGGCGGGGGTTTGTGGGAGCAAAGGGGGGGTTGGGAGAAGGGAATCATTGGGGGTAAATGGGGATCTATGGGGCAGTTCAAGCTGCAGCCAGGAGAGGGGGGCTAAGGGCTGAGCTGCCCCCCACCAGGCCCCGGGTCCCACCAGTGGGGTGTGGTTTGGGGGGGGGATGCAGGTGGCTCCCCCAGCGAGGCGCACCCTGATCCCAGCTGGTGAAAAGTGGGGGGCACAGAGACATTTCTGAGCGGGGCAGGGGGGGAAGTCTGGGGGTCCCATGTCGTTTTACCAACCAAAATGATGAATAACGTCCACCTGGCCGCTTATGCCAGCGTAACTTAATGGGGCTCAGCAGTGTGAATCCACACACACACACCCCGCGCACGACATACATTTATGCTGGCGTCAGGGCTCATGGGCACAGCGCTGCGTCAGCAGGAGAAGCTTTCCCCAGCGGCTGCCCTTGGCAGAGGTGGTTGAACGTGTGGACATGGCCTTAGTCAATGCCCTGCTCCTCCCCTTCCGCCCCACCGGGAGATTTTAGACATACGGCGTGTGGGGTCGGTTTGTTCCCTGCCCAGCGAGAGCGGCCCCAGCTCCCCGCCCCTCCTGAGCCAGGCCCCATCGGCTCCCCCGGGAAACCCCCCAGGATGCTGCTGCTCAGGGTGACCTGACCTCCCTTCTCCCCGTCACTGACCCGGCGCGGGAGATTCCAGAGACCTCCGGGCTGACCCGACGCGGGAGATTTCTGGGACCTCCAGGCTGACCCG
>NW_020696755.1:1531-5467 GCF_002925995.2 Terrapene triunguis
GCAGAGGGACTAATTCCAGATATCCGGGGGCAGCCGTGTCAGTCTGTATCCACAAACACAACGAGGAGTCCGGCGGCACCTTAAAGACGAACAGATTTATTTGGGCATCAGCTTTCGTGGGTAAAAAAAACCCACTTCTTCAGATGCATGACTCCAGCTGTGAATTCCAGATGTGACCCAGGGAGGGGGAACAGCAGCAGTGAGATGCAGGGAGGCTGGTGCCTGGCGTGAAGGAGACACCTACCTGCGTGGGAGGCAGGGGGGCTCTGGGACTGGACACGGGGGGAGATTTAACCAGCGCTCGGGAGGAATCAGCCCAGGGGTGATGCTGCAAAAAGACCTGGGAGCTGCCAACCCCCCTCCCCACTTATTTCTCCCTTTCAGTGTCTCCTCCTCGGCTTGGAGACGTGGTCACTTTCCAGGCGCTGGGACCCTCCTGCGGTTGGATCGGCCCCTGGGGATGCTGCTGCCGGGACTGGCGCCAGATCGCGGGACCAGGGCGAGTCAGCGCCGCAGCTCTGCAGGGCCGGGGCCGGGGCCAGGGCCGGGGCATTGTTGCAGCCCGGGGGTGGTTTGGACAGACACTGAAAGGGCTGGAGGCGGCTGGGTGCTGGGAGGAAGGAATCAGGGAGAACAAAGGGTCAGATACGGCACAGCTCGCGGGGAGGGGGGGGTTTCTCCAGCTGGGACCAGCCCCCAAGATCTGCTGACCGCAACTCCGGAGCCTTCAGGTAACTCCGAGAGAGCCCGGGGACAGGGCCTCTCTGCACCAGGGGCGCTGGGAGCCCGAAATCCTGCAGCCCAGGGAGCTGGTCTCTGGTAGGGAATATGCGCCCGTGGGCAGGGCGGGAGCTGGGTTAGCAGCTCCCTGCCCCCAGCTCAGGGCAGCCTCTGCCAGGGGCAAAACTGGAGGTTTCCGATTCAGATGGGGCCAGAGACCGGGCCCCAGTGGGGTTCCCCTGGGGGTGGAGGGGCCAGGGAGGGGGGGAGGGGACAGACCGTGTGAACTGGGGAGAGATGGACCCGGCTCTGGGCAGGCAGGAGATGGCAGGGGGAGGAGAGCAGGTGACAGAAGTAGCGATGGTTTCGCCACTTTCCTTTAAACTATTGATAACATTATCTCTAGTATCTTCCCAGTTTTCTCTTTAATTCTCAGACATGGATAGGAAAATCTCTGTCCGTCCCCCCCAGATCGTGGAGGTGTTCGCTAGTCTTCTCAGGTTTCACCCCATGTCTCTCTCACTCTCAAATGTCCCTTTAAAATCTCCCCGAGACCAGGTGGGGGAGGTGAGGGCTGTTCTCGGACCAGCTCCGGCTGGGCAGAGCACTCCCCGTAAGCGCCAAAGTCCGTCTCTTTTGCCAGCAAAAGTTGGCCCAATACAAGATGTTACCTCCCCCCCCCCCGCCGCCCTTTCTAGCTCATATCCTGGGCCCAACAGGGCTACAAAACCACTGCCTTCCCTGATTGAAAATCTCCGTAGCCGAGGCGGGAGAGGCCTGAGAGGCAGCTGCCTCTGGGGTGGGGATTCTCTGCCAGCAACAGAGCATGGCCGAGCATGGTTTGACCAGTTTTCTCCCTAATTATCAAAGGCTGATACAAAATAACCCGAATGCTCCATTTTCTCTCCAGTTATTTATTACTCATTCAGATTCCCCCCGTCTCTCTAATGATACAATAGTAACTCAGAATCGCCGCAGATTTTGTCTTTTCTCAAATGCTTGAATTTGGAGGTAAAATCTTTGCAAACGTTGCCTCTTTTCTCTGCTTCTTAAATAGTGATAAGAAATTCACTCAAATTTTACCTCTTTTTTTTCAAAGATCAACTAATGATATAAAACACCCCCAGCATTTTTCCGCTTTCCTGTCTAACATGTAGAAATTGATCCACCTTTCTCAGGCCTGGTCTACACTACGACTTTAATTCGGATTTAGCTGCGTTAATCCGAATTAATCCTTAACCCGTCCACACAACGGAGCCAGTTACTTCGAATTAAAGGGCGCTTAAAATCGATTTCTGTACTCCACCCCGACGAGCGGAGTAGCACCAAAATCGATTTTGTAAATTCGAATTAGGGGTAGTGTGGCCGCACACCACCAAATTAATGTGGTTAAAAACCGAATTAATGTGCTTAGTGTGGCCGCGCACAATCGAATTTATACAATCTGTTTCCCAAATTCGAATTATCTAAATTCGAATTAATCTCGTAGTGTAGACGTATCCTCAGATTTCCCGCTGTTTCTCTTTGACGACCGAACCTTCAGCTCAACGCTCAGATGCCGCCTTTTCCCATGGAATGATCAAGTGTCAATGACAAATCCTCTCAGGCTTTTGTTCCCCATGTGTTTGAATTGCAGCAGCTTCTTTGTTTTTGGAGGGAACCTGTTGTCCTGAGTCACTGTCCATACTGGAGGTTGCAGGGAGCTAAATGATGCAGTGATTTTCCCCCTCGTTAGAGAATCATTTGTTTCTGCCTTTATCCGACTTGCCCCATATTTAATACACATCAAAGCCAGAGCTACTTGATCGAACAGCCTCCCAAGGGGAGCAGTGGGGACAAAAGACATATCTGGCTTCAAGACTGAGCTTGATACGTTTATGGAGGGGATGGTATAATGGGATAGCCTATTTTTGGCAATTAATTGATCTTTGATTATTAGCAGGTAAATATGCCCAATGTCCTGTGCTGGGATGTTAGATGCGGGGGGATCTGAGTTACTACAGAGAATTCTTTCCTGGGTGTTTGGCTGGTGAGTCTTGCCCACATGCTCAGGGTTTAACTGATCGCCAGATTTGGGGTCGGGAAGGAATTTTCCTCCAGGGCAGATTGGCAGAGGGTTTTTCACCTTCCTCTGCAGCGTGGGGCACAGGTCACTTGCTGGAGGATTCTCTGCACCTTGAGGTCTTTAAACCATGATTTGAGGACTTTAATAGCTCAGACATAGGTCAGGGGTTTGTTACAGGAGTGGGTGGGTGAGATTCTGTGGCCTGCATTGTGCAGGAGGTCAGACTAGATGATCATAATGGTCCCTTCTGATCTTAAAGTCTATGAAAATATGCCAATGAGTGTGACTATGATGTAACTGGAACATGCTTCATGCAAAAGGTCTCTTGTAAGGTATCGTTACAAAGCCTATAATCTACTGAGTGTGATCATCCTATTTGTATGAATGTCTCTTTCTTGTATCTGAAACTAGAAATATGAAATATAACTCTGAGGGCCTATTGTAATTATGCAAAGGGTGTGCCATTAATGTTGGTTTGGAATCTTGATGGTTCCCATTAACCAGGACAATTGACTGTAGATGGCTCTGTTTTTACTGGACAGAAAGGGTCTTGTGTACTATGGTGGAAATGTGAAGTAAATCCACTGACGTTCGCCTCCTTGTTCCAGATTCTGGGAGCAGAATCTAATCCAGCGTTTCTCAAATGCGGCCGCATGTGGCTACCAGGCGCTTTTCTTGTGGCCACAGCCTCCTGGGCTGTGATTGGGTGTGTGTGTGTGTGTGTGTGTTGACACCTCGATCCCTGCTGCCTCCCCCTGGTCCCCCTGCTTCCTTACCCACCTCCCCATCCAGGGCTTCATTTGTCCCCGAGCACGCCAGGGCTGAGTAAGTCTGCTGTGAAAAGTGATATTAAACAAATATACAAATATCACTTTTCACAGGAGCAGACTTACTAACTAGCAATCTAAAAAAATAATAATAATCAAACATGCAAAGCACCTTATTTTTGTTTCTATTCTGTTTAGGTCCAGTAAAGAATAGAGTACATTATGCATCATGCGTCTGATGAAGTGAGGATTCACCCACGAAAGCTAATGCTCCAATACGTCTGTTAGTCTATAAGGTGCCACAGGACTCTCTGTCGCTTTTTACAGATCCAGACTAACACGGCTACCCCTCTGATACCTGTACATTATTATTATTATTGAGTC
>NW_020696756.1:0-4075 GCF_002925995.2 Terrapene triunguis
ACCAGGAAAGGTAAAAGCTAGGTCTGATGTGGGAAATAGAAAAAGTGAGAAAAAGAAATGAAGTGATCAAAATTGACCAAGGATCAATTAAAAATCCATAATTTGAATCCAAACAGAAATAGGGCCAAAGTCCAGATGGTTTACAAGGGAGTGGCCACATCATACCCTCCCCCACCCACCAAAAAACTAACTTTATAAAGAAGAAATTGGTTCATATCAAGGGAGAGCATAGTTTCTGCACTATTCACCACCAACAAAAGGGGGAACAAGGCCAGCATCTAAACTGAAGAACAAATCTATCGTGGGTATGTAAGAAAATTATACAATTGTTTAAATAACCTTATTCCAACATACTTCGGTCATTTGCAGATATGGGTTCATTAGCAGAACAGCTCTGCCGAAACTTTGCCCCCTAGAGCCTTTTCCAAGCTGGATTATAGTGTGAACATCATTGCCCAATAGTGAGATCAGCAGTGTCAATAAACACAATGTTTATTTCCACTCATTAACCAAAAATCAAAACTAAAGAAAAGAACCTCAACTAATATTATTGGAAAAACAACAGATAATCTCACACTAACACATTTTCAATACTTTGGTGAATTGTAACCAGCAATCACAATTAATCTTGGATAGGACTTTAGGACATGGATTTCTTTACAGTTGGGAAATGGAAAAGATGATACATCTGAGGGAAGGGAGCAGAAGGAGACGCCACCGATTGGAAGGCATGAGATGCATTGTCCTAGGGATGGGGGTTCCACGACCACCGCTCCCAAGACAAGGAGGCGGTGGTGGTGGTCGGGGACTCCTTCCTCAGGGGGACTGAGTCATCTATCTGCCACCCCGACCGGGAAAACCGAGAGGTCTGCTGCTTGCCAGGAGCTAGAATTCACGATGTGATGGAGAGACTGCCGAGACTCATCAAGCCCTCGGATCGCTACCCCTTCCTGCTTCTTCATGTGGGCACCAATGATACTGCCAAGAATGACCTTGAGTGGATCACTGCAGACTACATGGCTCTGGGAAGAAGGATAAAGGAGTTTGAGGTGCAAGTGGTGTTCTCATCCATCCTCCCTGTGCAGGGAAAAGGCCTGGGTAGAGACCGTCGAATTGTGGAAGTCAACGAATGGCTACGCAGGTGGTGTTGGAGAGAAGCTTTTGGATTCTTTGACAATGGGATGGTTTTCCAAGAAGGAGGAGTGCTAGGCAGAGACGGGCTCCACCAAACAAAGAGAGGGAAGAGCATCTTCGCAAGCAGGCTGGCTAACCTAGTGAGGAGGTCTTTAAACTAGGTTCACTGGGGGAAGGAGACCAAAGCCCTAAAGTAAGTGGGGAAATGGGATACCAGGAGGAAGCACGAGCAGGAGATGGCAAGAGGGGAGGACTCCTGTCTGATACTGAGAAAGCGGGATGATCAGTGAGTTATCTTGAGTGCCTATACACAAATGCAAGAAGCCTGGGAAACAAGCAGGGACAACTGGAAGTCTTGGCACAGTCAAGGAACTATGACATGATTGGAATAACAGAGACTTGGTGGGGTAACTCACATGACTGGAGTACTGTCATGGATGGATATAAACTGTTCAGGAAGGACAGGCAGGACAGAAAAGGTTTAGGAGTTGCTAGGGGTGGCAGGTTTGTAGAAATTTTGGTGGTGCCCAAACTCCACACCCCCAAACTCCACACCCCCATCTGCCTAAGGCTCTGGGAGGGAATTTGGGTGGGGGGAAGAGGTCTGGGGTGCAGGCCCTGGGCTGGGGATTAGGGTGCAGGAGGGGTGCAGGGTGCAGGCTCTGGGAGGGAGTTTGGGTGCTGGGTGCAGGCTCCGGGCGGGGGCGGGGGGTGGGGGGGGAGGAGGGGATGAGGGGTGCAGGCTCGGGGAGGGAGTTTGGGGGCAGGCTCTGGGCTAGATCAAGGGGTGGGGGTGTAGGAGGGGTGAGCGGTGCAGGCTCTAGGAGGGAGTTTGGGGTGGGATGGGGTGCAGAGGGAGGAGGTGCATGCTCTGGGAGGGAGTTTGGGGGCAGGAGGGGGTATGTGGGAAGGGGAGGGGGTGCAGGCTGTGGGAGGGAGTTTGGGGATAGGAGGGAGTGCAGGGGTGAGGGCTGTGGGGCTGAGGATGAGGGGTTTGGAGTGTGGGAGGGGGCTCAGGGCTAGGGCAGAGGGTTAGGATGTGGGGTGGGGCATGAGGGGTTCATGATGCAGGAGGGGGCTCAGGGCTGGGGCACAGGGTTTGGGTGCAGGGGGATGAGGGCTCTGTCTGGGGCTGGGGTTGAGGGGTTTGGGGTGTTGGAGAGGCTCAGGGCTAGGGCGGAAGGGCAGGGTAAGGGCAGCGTGTCCTGCCATTAGTGGATGGGGGGAACTAGGACCTTGTGGCAGCAGTTGATGCCAGGAGCAGTTGATGCCCTGGCAGCCGCACGCCTCGGCTACACAGACTTGAACCGGCTCCATTCAGATTGGGGGTAAAGCTCATATTAGGCCTTATCCCCATGGGAGAATTCTCAGTTCTTGACACTTTTGTCAGCTTCTCCATGTGCAGTGGCAAGACAATATCAGCAGTGAGGACCTTGTTAGCCAAACCCAGCACCCGCCTCCATCAGCTCTCGGTTCAGATTCAGCGGCTCTCTTTGGACAAGAGACCAATGAATTATGAAGCGTGTTTACCAATGAAAGCTGCTAGGTAGACGGCGATCACATAGGCAACAAACACTTCCCTGTTCCGCTGAGATCACCAAGGGGGGCATAGACCAAACATCCACCCTGAGCGCCTTCAGGAGCTATCCAGAGATGGAGCCGCGTGACGCTCAATCTGCAAGGAGGCCGTGTCCTTTTGGGACTTGCAGAGATGACAACATGGGAACGTGGCTTGGGCATAAGCTCAGGTATGAATGGACCTGCTCTAGGTACACGGGGGTGTCCCCATGGGGTGAGGCCAGTGCAGTGATGCCCCTTCCCTGGGCAGACAAGGGCTGTGTCTACACCACAACTGCAGCAGTGGCACAGCTCAGAATTGCAGCTGCGCCGCTGTGGTGTCATGATGCAGACGCTACACAATGGAAGGGGCTTTGCCATCGCCATAGTTAATCCATCCCTCCAAGCAGTGGTAGCCAGGCCAATGGGTGAATTCTTCGTTCCACTTTCTGGTGTCTACACCAGGGCTTAGATTGGCTTAATCCCGTCTCCGGGGGTCTGAATTTTTCACACTTCTGAGTGATGTAGCTGGGTCGACCTAAGCTTTAGGTGTAGATTAGGCCAAGCCTCAGCTTCCTTCAACTGGAGTAAGGGCACCCAGACAGCCCTCAGCATCGCTTTAACTGCATGGGCTGATCCTTGCACCTGCAGTCAAACCCATGTGCCTGTCCCATGTCCACCAGGCCTCCGTGGATCAGTTCTGCTGATTCCCTGTGAACCAGATCCAGGAACAGTCCCTCCACCCCATGTGTCCCAGAACCAGCTGTTGCAAGAGGGGTTTGTTTGCTCAGAATGTTCCGGGAATGCTTATTTCACAATCCAATGATATAAATAAAGCCACAGTGCAGGGCATGAAGGTCAATTCTCCTCCCTGGGCTCAGTCGCACACACCCACTGGGTCACTTCAGGGAGGCGCGGAGGGAGGGGTCTCTGCATTGAGAGGCCTGTCACACCTCCTGCCCCCTTTGGTCCCTGCCCCCTTGGGTGCTGCCCCATCTCCCCAGCTGTCACACTGAGCTCAGCCTGCCTCTCTCACAAGGACGATCGCCTGCCCTAACGCCTGGCCACACTGCCCCACAAGGACTCTGCTTTGAACATGGGGTTTCCTGGGTGCCTCCTGCTCCCAGCTGGGCACCCCCTTGACAGGAGCTCAGCTGCCTGCGCAGGTGCTGGGAACACAAGGATCCCCATCCTCCTGGCCTGGTTTTGGGGTGAGTGGCCTTTTCCTTTTTCTCTTTCTCTGGCTTTGAATAGCCCTGTGGGCAACCTGTGATTCTCCAGCCCCACCCATCAGACATGGCATAGCTGTGTCCTGGGAGCCAGAACTCCTGGGGTCTATTCCTGCCTTGGGAAGGGAGTGGGGGCCAGTGGTTAGAGCAGGGTG
>NW_020696757.1:0-7315 GCF_002925995.2 Terrapene triunguis
TGGCTCTGCATATACTCCAGTACAATGCGCGTGGTGTTCATACTGCTCATAATTGCCGCAGTGATCTGAGCGGGCTCCATGATCCCAGTGCTAGCTATGGTGTCTGGTCTGAAGAAAGGCGTGAAACTAGTATCTGACGGACCAGGGGAGGGAGGGAGCGAGGGGCGAGTGACGACATGGCGTACAGGTACAGGGAATTAAAATCAACAAAGGTGGCTGTGCATCAGGGAGAAACACAAACAACTGTCACACAGAATGGCCCCCCCCCAAAGATTGAACTCAAAAGCCTGGGTTTAGCAGGCCGTTGATTTGACGGAGGAGGGGGGAAGCAAATGAATACAGAACAAATCTATTTTTTACATCTTAAGACGATGGTGCAGCATGACTGATAGCCCTCGGCATCTTCTGGGTGCTTGGCAGCAAATACTGGGCGCTTGGCAGTTAGTGTACTAAGACTGATAGCCACATTTTTCCTGTATGATGACGATGGCCTTCAGGCCTATTGCACGATCTGCTGCTCAGGGAAGACTCTGCTAATGTGCGATGATCCAACTTGTAATAGGAAAAGACTACGGTTACCAGTCGTAATACACCATCTACTGCCAAAAGGCAAAGGGGCTGGTGCAATGCAGCCCTATGGCTGCCAGCACCCAGATCACCAATGAAGGTTACCAGTCATGCTGCACCATCTACCGCCAAAAGGCGGTTAGCTGCTGCTGTTGTGTAGCAATGCAGTCCCACGTCTGCCAGCACCCAGATGACATATGGTGACGGTGAGCTGAGCTGAGCGGGCTCCATGCTTGCCGTGGTATGTTGTCAGCACAGGTAACCCAGGTAAAAAGGCGCGAATCTATTGTCTGCCGTTGCTCTGACGGAGGGGGAGGGGCCTGATGACATGTACCCAGAACCCCCCGCGACACTGTTTTGCATCATTCGGGCATTGGGATCTCAACCCAGAATTCCAATGGGCGGCGGAGACTGCGGGAACTGTGGGATAGCTACCCATAGTACAATGCTCCGGAAGTCGACGCTAGCCTCGGTACTGTGGACGCGGTCCGCCGACTAGAGCACTTAGAGCATTTTATGTGGGGACACACACAATCGGCTGTATACAACCGATTTCTATAAAACCGGCTTCTATTAATTCGACCTAATTTCATAGTGTAGACATACCCTAAGGGAGGTTGTGAAATCCCCATCATTGGAGGTTTTCAAGAACACTTGTCGGGGATGGACTAGGTTTGCTTGGTCCTGCCTTAGCATGGGGGGATGGACTAGAGGACCTCTCAATGTCCCATCCAGTTTTACATTTCTATGGTTTTCAAAAGCACCTAAGCGGGTTATTTGCCTAACTCTGATTGCACCAGCTTAGGTGCATTTGAAAGTCCCAAGTCTACCCCAAAGAATGCAGGCCCTACCTACAGAATGGGGGGCTGTACACTGGAGATAGGTGCTCCTGAAAAGGCTTTAGGGGTCATGGTCAAGCAACTCAACATGAGATCCCAGTATGAAATGTGGCTGTAGCCAAAAGGTCTAATGTGATCCTGGAATGTATAAAGAAGGGAAATGGTGAATAGGAACAAGGAGGAGGTGTGTATTGCATAGGTGAGACCGATACAGGAAGAGTGCATCCAATTCTGTTCACACTTCGAAAAGATATTGTTCAGAACAGTTCAGACAAGAGCTACAACAATGATTCAAGGTCTGGAAAACCTGCTTTATAGTGTGAGTATTTCAAACGAGATCATATAGTGCCCTTGGTGAATATTTGGGAAGTAAGTTCTACACACAAGTGATGATATGAAAAAGCTCTTAAGGGCTAGTCTATAAAGGAAATTTATATCAGAATAAGATAAGGCAGTGGCTCTCAACCTTTCCAGAATACTGTACCCCTTTCAGGAGTCTGATTTGTCTTGCCTACTCCCAAATTTCACCTCACTTAAAAACTACTTGCTTACAAAATCAGACATAAAAATACAAAAGTGTCACAGCACACTGATACTGAAAAATTGCTTACTTTCTTATTTTTACCATATAATTATAAAATAAATCAATTGGAATATAAATATTTTACTTATATTTCAACATATAGTATATAAAGCAGTGTAAACAAGTCATTGTCTGTATGAAATTTTAGTTTGTATTCACTTCGCTAGTGCTTTTCATGTAGCCTGCTGTAAAACTAGGCAAATATCTAGATGAGTTGATGTACCCCATGGAAGATCTCTGCGTACCCCTGGTTGAGAACCACTGAACTAAGGTGTGGGTTGAAACCAACATTCTTTATTCCAGTATAGTTTGCTGTGTGTTATTCTGGTATCAGAGTTCCTTTCTTTGGTTTGCTTTATGTCACTTTGAAAGGGCATTAAACTAGGGCTGTCAAATGATTAAAAAAATTAATTGTGTGATTAATCGCTCCGTTAAACAATAATAGAACACCATTTATTTAAATATTTTGGATGTTTTCTACATTTTCAAATATATTGATTTCAGTTACAACACAGAACACAAAGTGTACAGTGCTCACTTTATATTTATTTTTATTACAAATATTTGCACTGTAAAAAAGAAAAAAGAAATAGTATTTTTCAATTCACCTAAGTACTGTAGTACAATCTCTATCATGAAAGTTGAACTTACAAATTAGAATTATGTAGAAAAAATAACTGCACCCAAAAACAATGTAAAACTTTAGAGCCTACAAGTCCAGTCAGTCCTACTTCTTGTTCAGCCAATCACTCAGAGAAACAAGTTTGTTTACATTTGCAGGAGATAATGCTCAGGGCCGGCTCTAGGCACCAGCCCTCCAAGCATGTGCTTGGAGTGGCACTTTCTAAGGGGGGACACTCCGGCCCCCCCCCCCCTTTTTTTTTTTTGCTTCGGGTGGCATTGCCGGGAGCCGGCCCTGGCCCAGCCACTCGCCCTGTCAGCGCAAGCCAGGATTCACGCCCCCTGCCCAGCCCGGCGGCGCCCTGCACAGCCCACTCGGGGAAATGCCACGCCGCCCTGGGGAGACTCGCATCGGCAGTGGCAGCGGCAGCAGGACCCCTCCTCCCTCCCTGCATCCCGGGCCCTGCTTCCCTCCCTCCCCGGCTCCTCACAGACTCTCGCCACCGCCGCAGCCCGGGCTCCCAGAGTGTGTGAGGAGCCGGGGAGGGAGGGAAGCGGGGTCCCCTGGAGCTGAGCCCAGGCTGCGGCGGCGAGAGGGACTCCCAGAGTCAGGGCCACCCGGGGGGGGACAAGTGGGGCAATTTGCCCCAGGCCCCGCAGGGGTCCCCAAGAGTATGTCGGAGGCTCCCCCAGCCTCCTTCTTCCTCCATCCCCCGGCGTCTCCGCTGGTAAGGGGGCGGGGCTGTGAGCTGCAGCTGAGCGGCAGGAAAGAAGGCCCCGCTGGAGACACCACGCCGCTGCAGCACTGTCCAGGAGAGTGGGTAAGCAGCATGGTAAGGGGCTGGGCACCCCCCCCCAACCCTATCCCCCACAGCCCTATCCCCCAGCTCCGAGCCCAGTCCCTCTGAACCGGGCACCCCTCTGACACCATCCCCCCACAGCCCTGACCCCCAGCTCCGAGCCCAGCCCCTCTGAGCGGGACACCCCCCGACCCCATCCCCCCACAGCCCTGAGCCCAGCCCTGTGAGCCGGGCACCCCCTAACCCAGAGCCCAGCTCCCCACCCAGCCCTGGGCAACAGCAGCACCACCCACAGGCAGCAACAGCCCATTGGCACCAACCATCACCATCACCCAGCAACAGCCCGTTATGTAATTGCAAATGTATACATACCATTAAAGCATTTAATGTTTTTAAATAATGTATTTAGTGTATTTTCAAATTATTACAAATTAATTTTAGAATGTATTTCACTAGTTATTTTTTACATTTCCAAATACATGTTACTATAGTATTGCAACTTTTTTTTATGGAAGGGGCCCCCGAAATTGCTTTGCCCCAGGCCCCTGAATCTTCTGGGTGGCCCTGTCCAGAGTGTGTGAGGAGCCGGGGAGGGAGGGAAGCGGGGTCCCCTGGAGCCAAGTCTGGGCTGCGGCAGCGGCAGCGGCGAGAGGGGCTCCCAGAGTGTGTGAGGAGCCAGGGAGGAAGGGAAGCGGGGTCCCCTGGAGCCGAGCCCGGGCAGCAGAGTGTGTGAGGAGGTGAGCGGCCAGCTGGGCTCGTCGGTGCTGAGCAGGTAGCCCCGCAGCTAGAGATCCTCGCCTTCCCGCCCACCGGGGCTGGGCCAGGGCGCAGTGAGGCTGAAGAGTAGCAGGTCCGGGGGGCTCTCCAGGTCCTCAGCCGCCAGCATGTCGGGGGTGAGGGCGGTGAGCACGAACTGATCCACCTCGGCCACCAGCAGCGCCGCGAAGCCCATGGATGGGGCCGTGTTCTCCGCGTCGCCCCGCAGCCGCACCGCCACCTGGAAGTACTCCCAGTCCGCGCCGCCCAGCAGCTCCACCGGCATGGGGATAGAGTCGCGGCTGGGCCAGGGCTCGGACACCGTGTGCTGGTAGCGGATCCCACGTTTGGGGGGGAGCCCAGTGCTGGTGCGGGTGGGAGGGGGCACTGGTGGGCGGGGGGAAGCTCAGGGCTGGGGGTGGGGGGGGCAGCCAAAAATTTTTTTGCTTGGGGCGGCAAAAAACCTAGAACCGGCCCTGATAATGCTGCCCACTTCTTATTTACAATGTCACCTCAAAGTGAGAATAGGCATTCACATTGCACTGTTGTAGCCAGTGTCACAAGCTATTTACGTGCCAGATATGGTAAAGATTCATGTGTCCCGTCATGCTTTGCCCACCATTCCATGCTGATGACAATAACAATCCAAAGCAGTGCAGACTAATGCATGTTCATTTTCATCATCTGAATCAGATGTCAACACAAAAAGTTGATTTTCTTTTTTGGTGGTTCGAGTTCAGTAGTTTCCGCATTGGAATGTTGCTCTTTTAAGACTTCTGCAAACATGCTCCACCCCTCATCCCTCTCAGATTTTGGAAGGCACTTCAGATTCTTAAACCTTGGGTCAAGTGCTGTAGCTATCTTTAGAAATCTCACATTGGTACCTTCTTTGTGTTTTGTCAGATCTGCAGTGAAAGTGTTCTTAAATCAAACCACATGTGCTTGGTCGTCACCCGAGACTGCCATAACACGAAATGTATGGCAGAATGCAGATTAAACAGAGCAGGAGACATACAATTCTCCCCCAAGGAGTTCAGTTGTTACCCGGGGTTCTTTCAACCCAAAGCTCTTGGTAACTTTTACTCGGTGCGAGGAGGTGTCAGGAAATAAATCAGGAGAGACACGGCCGTCCGACTGATAGATGGCTGTCACAAACAGGACAACACAAGAGTGCTTTCACTTAAAGCTAAACTTTACTTAGACTCAAGCACTTACACACGTCCGCAACAAGATTAGTAAAACACCCCCAACCCTTGATAATTACCAAAGCTGAGTGTGGCTCTCGAGTGGCACAGTGGCAGCCCGTCTGCTGCTGGGGAACACAAGATGCATCCAGAGGGAGAGACCAGTCCCGAAGAGTCCCCCAAAGGAGTCCCCTTATTTATACATTAGTAATAGAATGACATGTCCCTTAAAGAAACCTTGTTAAGTAAGCAGTTTCAAGCAAGAGGTTCCTTCTGATTATTGATTAACCAGGTGTGGGTTTTTCCAGAGTCTGCAGCTCTGAGACCCCAATAGACATTCCTGCTCTTTTAAAATGCATGTATCAGCAACTTCAACACAATTCTTATCAGGAAGGACGCAAGGTCAAGCTGCCCCTTCTGTGGCATCCCGAAACCCCCTCCCCTCCTGCCTTGCTCAAGCTGAGTTTGCTGACTGGCCAATTTACAGCTTGCTGACTAGATTGCTTTTTAACAATAAGGGTATGTCTACATTACGAAATTAAGTCAAATTTATAGAAGCCGGTTTTATAGAAATCAGTTGTATACAGCCGATTGTGTGTGTCCCCACATAAAATGCTCTAAGTGCTCTAGTCGGCGGACCGCATCCACAGTACCAAGGCTAGCGTCGACTTCCGGAGCATTGCACTATGGGTAGCTATCCCACAGTTCCCGCAGTCTCCGCTGCCCATTGGAATTCTGGGTTGAGATCCCAATGCCTGAATGATGCAAAACAGTGTCGCAGGGGGGCCTGGGTACATGTCGTCAGGCCCCTCCCCCTCCATCAGAGCAACGGCAGACAATAGATTCGCGCCTTTTTACTTGGGTTACCTGTGCAGACATCATACCACGGCAAGCATGGAGCCCGCTCAGCTCAGCTCACCGTCACCATATGTCATCTGGGTGCTGGCAGACGTGGTACTGCATTGCTACACAGCAGCTAACTGCCTTTTGGCAGTAAACGGTGCAGCATGACTGGTAGCCTTCATCGGCAATCTGGGTGCTGGCAGCCGTAGGGCTGCATTGCACCAGCCCCTTGCCTTTTGGCAGTAGATGGTGTATTACGATTGGTAACCGTCGTCATCGTACAGCAGTGGCTGGAACTCGGTATGTCCCCCAGTCCCCTATCCCCCCAGTCATATTCTGCTGCCTTCACAATGACGATGATGGCTATCAGTTGTAGTATGCCATTTTCTGACAAGCGCCCAGTATTTTCTGCTAAGCACCAAGAAGAGGCCGAAGGGCGATCTGGGGGCTGGCAGATGGGGGCTGCATTGCACACAGTAGCAGCCCCTTGCCTTTTGGTAGAAGATGGTATATTAAGACTGGTATCCGTCGTCATCGTACTGCAGTGGCTGTCAATCATGGGCACCTGGGCAGACATGCTCAGTCCTATAGAACTGTCTTGATGATAATGGCTATCAGTCATAGTATGCTATTTTCTGCCAAGCGCCCAGTATTTTCTGCCAAGCACCCAGAAGATGCCGAGGGCTATCAGTCATGCTGCACCGTCGTCTGCCAGCTTAAGATGTAAAAAATAGATTTGTTCTGTATTCATTTGCTTCCCCCTCCCTCCGTCAAATCAACGGCCTGCTAAACCCAGGCTTTTGAGTTCAATCTTTGGGGGGGGCCATTCTGTGTGACAGTTGTTTGTGTTTCTCCCTAATGCACAGCCACCTTTGTTGATTTTAATTCCCTGTACCTGTACGCCATGTCGTCACTCGCCCCTCCCTCCCCCGGTCCGTCAGATACTAGTTTCACACCTTTTTTCAAACCAGACGCCATAGCTTGCACTGGGATCATGGAGCCCGCTCAGATCACCGCGGCAATTATGAGCACTATGAACACCACGCGCATTGTCCTGGAGTATATGCAGAGCCAGAACATGCCAAAGCAAAACCAGGACCAGCCGAGGAGGCGATTGCAGCG
>NW_020696758.1:0-5831 GCF_002925995.2 Terrapene triunguis
CAGCTCCTGCAATTTTCACTGAGGCTGGTCAACAATTTTCCATTGAACCTCATTTCCAGTGGAAAACTGTGTTTTCTGCTAAATTAATATCTTCACTAAAAGTGTCGGCTTTTCTTCAAACATTTGTTGTCAGAAAACTGAAAACTCCCAACACCAAATCTTTTGTCCCAAAAGCAATTTTTTTTCCAGGTTTGGCCAGACATTTTCAGTGTTTTTGTTTTTCCTACAAAAATCAAAAATTTCCACCCAAAAATTTGACAGAAATAAAAATGTTTCCATCCTTGTCGTTGGCAGTGTTGTTGTAGCCGTGGTGGTCCCAGGATATTAGAAAGACAAGGTGGGTGAGGTAATATCTTTTATTGGACTAACGTCTGTTGGTGAAAGCAACAAGCTTTCGAGCTTATTCAGAGACATGAAGAAGAGCTCTGTGCAGCTTGAAAGCTTGTCTCTTTCACCCGCAGAAGTTGGTCCAATAAAAGATATTACCTCACCCACTTTGTCTCTCTTCATTCTTGTCAAAATTGTCCATGAAAAAACAAACAAATAAATAAAAATGTGTTCTGACCGTCCCTCCTTTCCCCCAAACCCCAGAAATACATCAGAATACGTAGCCCCCGTGGGCAAGGGACAAACTACCAGCCCTGACCAGATTCCAGGATTCTTTAGAATGGAAAGAGATCTGGGAGAACACAATCAGAGCTCACACTGATGCCACTGAGCTCAGAACCCAATCCTTGGTCAGTTATACATTAGTAAACATACCTGTAGGGGT
Organism: Terrapene triunguis; assembly: GCF_002925995.2. NCBI lineage: Eukaryota > Metazoa > Chordata > Testudines > Emydidae > Terrapene > Terrapene triunguis. The sequence continues at coordinate 773 of NW_020696758.1, forward strand.
GAGTTGGTGTCTCCTGAGTCAGGATGTCCTCTGATCCTTATGGTGTGGTAAAAATCTCTTGTGCTGAAATGCATGGACATCCCAATTAACCCTGTGACTTTTTTTTCTGAGACCATCAGTGGGAGCTGATACTATCTGAGAACATGGAGGGGACAACGACTTATAACAAAGGGCTTTCAGAGCTCATGGAGAGCTGTGGGTAAAGTTCATACCACATCTAGATTAAAACAGGCTCTTCCCACCCTGCCAGAGCTGCAGAAACACTGCTGGGTATGCAAATAGTTTGAGACCTGATCTAGCTGCTTACACTGGGGGCCCACCAAATATCAAGCCTTTGAACAACTGAAGCTTTGCCAAGGGAATTTATTGAATTATGTTCTCCTAAGGGCATTTTGGGTAGGTATCCTGGAGTCCTGCAGGGCTCAGAATCAGGGGCACAGATGGAAAAAGTTCATCTCCCAGGCCAGCCACCAAATACAAAATTAATGTGAAAACATTAACACTGAGTGACATGCTCCTGCCAGCTACCCTAGCTCAGCCCCATTTTCTGAACAGGGCTGAGAGGAGAACCGGGCCAGCTGATTTTCATTGTCTCACCTGCATTTGGCTTTAAGAATTCTCTTTCAGACATTAAACTTTCCCCATTTGCTACAATGAAATACCCTTAGAGCTGAGGGATATCTTTGGCTGGACTCACATCTCATTGATAATGGTGAGACCTGATCTGAAATACTGTGTGCAGTTCTGGTCTCCCATGTTTAAGAAAGATGAATTCAAACTGGAACAGGTGCAGAGAAGGACTACTTGGATGATCCGAGGAATGGGAAACCTACCTTATGAGGGGAGACTCAAAGAACTAAGCTTGTTTAGTCTAACCAAAAGAAGGCTGAGGGGAGATACGATTGCTCTCTATAAATACATCAGAGGGATAAATACCAGGGAGGGAGAGGAGTTCTTTAAGTTAAGCGCCAATGTGGACACAAGAACAAATGGATATAAACTGACCATCAACAAGTTTAGGCTCAAAATTAGGCAAAAGTTTCTAACCATCAGAGGAGTGAAGTTATGGAACAGCCTTCCAGGGGAGCAGTGGTGGCAAAAAACCTAACTGGCTTCAAGACTGAGCTTGATAAGTGTATGGAGGGGATGGTATGATGAGACTGCCTACAACGGCATGTAGCCAATCTGCGACTGCTAGCAGCAAATATCTCCAATGGCTGGTGATGGGACACTAGATGGGGAGGGCTCTGAGTTACTACAGAGAATTTTTTCCCAGGTGTCAGGCTGGTGGGTCTTGCCCACACTCAGGGTCTAACTGATTGCCATATTTGAGGTGGAGAAGGAATTTTCCCCCAGGTCAGATTGGCAGAGACCCTGGGGGGGGTTCTTCTTCCTCTGCAGCATGGGGCACAGGTCACTTGCAGGTTTAAACTAGTGTAAATGGTGGATTCTCTATAACTTGAAGTCTTTAAATCATGATTTGAGGACTACAGAAACTCAGCCAGAGGTTAGGGGTCTATTACAGGAGTGGGTGGGTGAGATTCTGTGGCCTGCAATGTGCAGGAGGTCAGACTAAAGCTGATGTGCTGTGGGAGAAGGAGGCAGGTCATGGTCCATCCATAGGTGAATGTTCTGTAAAAATTAGCTCCTTCCCCTCCCCATGGGGCTGAGACTTAATGACCTGGGAGAGTATGGGACTCCCTGATTTTAGAGCTGTAGAAGGGCTTTTGCTGCTCTCAGGATTCTGTCCATGTCCTTTGGGTTATGTCCCATAATTGTTTCACTAGATCAGAGGTTGTAGTGATAGGTGGTCAGTCACAGCTGACCTGTCTCCTTCCTGACGTTCTGTTCATAATTCAGGGGTTCAGAATCCCTGCCCATGTCTGCAGCTCTCTGGGGTGAAGGGAGGGTTCAGGACAATTCCCTCCCTCTCTCCAATAATCTGTGCCCGTGGGAGAGAAGTGGCTCTTCTCAGGGCCATCTCCTGGGTCTCACAGGGCGTTAGAGGTTCTTGATCCCCAAGGCAGCCTGGTGCCCTGTGGTTGGTGCTTAACAGAACCTGAGGGGCCTGGGTTGGAGCCTCACTAGTGGCCATGGCTTGTGTGTGTTACAGGCATCCATCGCTACGTGGCACAAAGGGAATCCCCTGGGTGGGTGAGTCAACGCAGGATTGTGTCTCGAGAGATCCGGCCTTTATCTCCCTGACTGATCCCCGAGTGTCTGAGAGGGGAGCCGCTGGGTCAGTGAGCTGGGAAGCGCTCACTCAGCTATTGTCTGACCAGATCCCAGATGGATTCCTGGCTCCCTGTGGAAGCACAGAGTGGGCATGAGGGTTTCCCAGCACCATCGTGAGTCAGGAAGCAGAACAGCCCTGCCTTGGGCATTGGGTCAGGGACATGGTGAGCTCCTATCCTGGGCTTTATTACTGCACCCTACGAAAGGCTGGGGGCAACATCAGTGAGGTGGGAAGTGGTACCTGAGACCTCCCCTGGGGCCACTATAGGGTGATACCGTCCCAGCCCCAGGATTTGGAGCCTGGCTCTGTGCAATCTGCCAAAGGTTCGTGCCCTGTTGCGTTTAGGTCTTTGGAGAGATAGTCTCTGGGGGGCAGAGAAGATCCTTCCTGCAGGTGGCGCTGCTGGCCATCTACGGCCCCCTGCTGCACCTCAGCCTGGCTGGGCTGGTGGTCCTAGCCTTATCCATCTTGCGGGAAGCTGCCCAACTGATGGGGACAAGGTGAAGAGGCTGGATTAGGCTCAGATGGTTGGGGGTGGGACCCAGGGCCTGTCACCTCTAGGCCCCAGAAAGTCATTCCCGTCCCGTCCCATCGCCATTTGGTGTCCGGGAAGCAGCAAGGCAAATGAGTCAGAGCAGGTGCCATGGCTAGAGGTGAATTCAACTCCATGAGCAGGATGGACTAAGGGGCTGAATTGCAGAGATGCCACAGCCACCAAAACTCTAGTTCCAGTCAGTGCAGTTTGCACGCCCTCAACACCTCTGCAAACCAGGCCTTCAGTGAGGAGTCAGGACCTCAACCTGCTAAGAGAAAGAAAGGAGAACACCCATATCCATGTACATCACCATCCCACTCCTCAGGGCCAGGAGAAGGCGTGGCCCCTGGCCCAGCTCCCTTGGTTTGATGGAGCTGCTAAGATTGGGGTGGGGTGAGAAGAGATGAGAATGAGCTGGGTACATAGTAGAATGGCAGTGAGGGCCCCTTCCTTCCAGTGGAGAGTCCATAGCCTCTCTGGGGGAGCCCTTCCTTCCCTCCACACTGTGTGCTTTGGTGCCTGGACGCTGCAGGGAACTGCTTAGGGCAAGGATTAAAGAGCCAGCTGTCATCCTGCCATGAGCTCTAGCACTCCTTTTGTCTTAGGGGGAGCCTGTGATTAACTTATCCTTAGTTATGTTAACTGAAGAGTGAATTCACAGCCATCAGTGTCAACAAGGTCTGTGATTCATCCACTCATTAGTACCTCTCCTTTTAATACCTATAAAGCAGCAACAGGAAACTGTTTTGGAGAGCTATAACCCGGAGTGCAAGTAGGGCGGTACTCGCCAGTACGCAGTACCGGCAAGAGAATTTTAGCGGGTACGGGGTACCAGAAAGACTTGGGGCTAGCCCCCGCCTCGGGGGGGGGGGGGGGGGCTGCGCTCTGCTCCTTAAAGAAGAGAATGTGGCTAGGGAGGACATTTATTATTTAAATGGCTTTAACAGCACAATACATATGCTAACAAACAAAGTCTTTGTTTAAGTTTGTTATCATATGTTTTGTGCTGTTACATTGGTCAGGAGTCCTCAAGTGGGGAGGGGTGAGGGGGACGGAAGGTGTTTAAACAGTGTTTTTTATTCAGTTTCTCCCCCTGGGTCTGAATTATCTGTGACATCCGTACTGCATTACATCAAGTCCAAATCATCAGAGGAATGTCTCTGCTTGCACTGACCAGAGGATGTATGGATTCTGTTGTCAGCCCAGCTCTGCCACCTGATGGGAATCAGGTGTTGTCCCCAGTGTACCTAGAATTCTTCTTAGCAGCCAAACTAGTCTAACATGCATTTTGTTAACTGGAACTGGAGCAGCAAAACAAAGAAAACAAATGCCTCATTTTCCAGCTTTGTGGGTGAGAGAATGGTAAGTGAAGATTATAATGCTGGACACTGACGGCCTTAAGCCAGCTGCCTCAGGAATCTGCCAAGAATTTTGCTGAAAATATGTTCCTCATCTTAGCAATGAAGCTAAGATTTATCACACATCTGCCCACCTTTATTCGAATGAAGCTCCTTCTGATCTGACAGCTCAGGCATTGTCAGTTTCATCCAGAACAATTTACAAACTTGGAACCTAATCCTGTAAACCCTTAATCATTTTATCAATCCCATTGAAGACAATCGGACTATTTGCATGACTATGGACCACTTTTGTGGACTGGTAAGAGTTTCAGGAGTCTGTTCTGTTCTTATAAAGAAAGTTGAAATGCAATGTTTGGGTACAATACCATAAAGCAGTTTAGGATACAGTTCTACTTAAAATTTGTCTTTTAATAAGTCCTACCTATGCTGAAATGGCTCCTCACCCAACTCCCATATTCCATATGAACAGACTGAATACTACATATGTGGGGGGAAAGTGAGTAGTTAAGCATGTTGATGTTTGTATATACAAAGGGGGGTTTCAGAGGGGACGGGAAGAGTGTCAGAGCCCTGGGCTGGGGGCGGGGAGGAGTCACATGAGGAGGTCACATGGCCCCCCTTGTATCCCTCCCATGAGTGCAGTACACTAACACTACCCTGCGACACCTTGAGGCACACCAAACTTCAAAGCAATGTGAGTGACTGTTCGGATTTTAAAGCACTTACAAAGTTTAAGCTTTAAAGCACATAAAATGGCTGGAATGGAAACCCTCTGGCTGTTTTTCCATATTGGTGCGTGCACACTGTAAAAAGTGAACATTTTCTTAAATTCAGTTTGGGTCCCCTGAAAATAGAGTGAATAAACTTGACAGACTGAGACATTTTTGACCTTCATCAAATCAATAGTTTGAGCTCTAGCATTGCACA
>NW_020696759.1:0-4510 GCF_002925995.2 Terrapene triunguis
GAAACTTTTTGGCTGTTGCTCAAAATATCAATGCAAATGTCTTCACCAGTTGCAATGGAGTTCTCGCGAAACCGGAGCTAATTATGGTGCAGAGGATGCTTCCCTCATAGGGTCATCAATTGTGTTTGACGCAGAAAACTCTCGGAGCGATCAGATTAGTAGAAGAGCCCTGGGCAGATTCCTAGGCCTGGGTCAAATACCAAATCTGACTGATTATAGTGAGACTATTGGCGGGATTGAGGAATAAAGAGTGTTGCCCAATATTAGTGAGGTCATGGACCTTCGGCTGTCAAAGACTCAATGTCATTTCTGCATGATCAACAACAGGCTGAGCCGGTGCAGAATGACTGTGGAGTGTGCTTTTGGCCGTTTAAAGGGCCGCTGGCACTCGCTTTATGGGAAGCTGGACCTGGCCGATAACAGCATCCCCGCGGTTATATCCGCGTGCTGTACCCTCCATAACATTTGTGAAGGGAAGGGTGAAATATTCACTCAGGCATGGACCTCGGAGGTTCAACACCTGGAGGCTGAATTTGAACAGCCAGAGAGCAGGGCTCTTAGAGGGGCGCAGCAAGGATTAGGGATGTCTTGAGGGAGCAATTTGAGGCTGAAAGCCACCAGTAATGTCTGGTGCCCTGCACGGGAGTGAAGTACAGTGTTTCCACTGTTACTAGGAATCTGCTTGCTACACTGACTTGCAGTACCTGTTGCTATCCTGGGTTCAGGTGTCTTTTACTTTATGCAATAATAAAGAATGTTTTCAAAGCCAAAAAATCCATTTATTGAAAAGAAACACAACTGCTTGGGAAACAGAAAGGGCAAGGGGGTGTGGTAGGGAACGGTACAATCACAGATTTGTGTATGTCCTATCTGGAGTGCTGTGCAATGTGTGCTGCACTTCAGGCTGGCTATACTGCATGGTGATGGGGGTGGAGTGCAGTGGGTAAGGGTCGTAGTTTGCAGGGCTGCGTGGTGAAGCTACAGGTGTTGGAGGCAGCTGGTGGCGATAAGAACCCGGATGTTGGGGACAGTGGGTTGGAGGTGACATGGGGGCACAAGGGAAAGAGTTTTGGGACAAGGGTTGCGGGGGGGGGCAGTAGTGCTCCGCCTGCATGGGTACGAGCACCTAGATCGAGTCCGCTTGGCGCTCCATAAGGCTTATCAGCCCATCCGTGCTTTGCTGCTGGAGCACCGTGCTTTTGTGCCGGTGCTCCTTTTTCTGCTGTCAGATCCTCCTTTCACTCTCCCTCCACTCCTGCGCTTTTAGATTCTCGTTAAGGGACTGCTGCATGACTTCATGCACCATGTCTTCTTTGCAACTTCGTGGTCTCTTCCTAATTCGTTGGAGTCTTTCGGCCGGTAATAACACGGACGGCTGAGATCTCAAGGTTGCATCTGTAAAGGCAAAATGCAACACTTAACAGAGGCAGCATCGTTCACACCAGGCAGAGCAATGATTCCCCCGTACTTAAGGTCAAGCACAATCTATGCAATAGCATAATTTGCCCGTCCCAAAGCGAGTGCACATAACCCACGGGAGCCCCAAAATGGTGAGCAAGCACAGGGTCCAGGGGGAATGATTGTTTCACGGCCATATTGTCCTCTGGGTTTCTGTGCCTTGGGTAGAGCCAGCAGCTGCAGGGGGCCCCTATACTGAACGCTTTCCCCACATTTTCCTCAGGAGTTCGTCCTGGAAGATAGCTTGCTGCTGAGGGTGACCTGGGAAGCAAGGGAAGGTCTTCTACTACAATGCGGCTTCTGCCCTGGCCCATATGCAGCTTGCCTGTGTGCAGCAATGGTCCCCCCGCCCCTCACGGCACAGTGGTGTGGACATGTTAGCCTGACTGGGACAAGGACCACAGTGGCTCTCCCGAGAAACCTGCGCAAGCGCATTGCCCAACTTCTGGATGAGACCTTTGAAGAGATCACTGAGGCCGATTACCGCGATGTGAGAGAGCACATCAACGCCCTATTCCGCATCTAGGCATGCATGCAGCACTAACCCTACTAGCCCCAAGAGCCCCCACCGAATAACTTCCTTCCCAAAATAAAAGCTGCTTACCGGGAACCTCCTCTGGTGTTTGTCCTTCCCCAAGCACTGGCCGCCATGACTGGCTACCTTCCTCCTGGCTTGAGAACAGCTCCTGGCTGCATGCAGCTAGGGATGCTGGGGTGTCTTCCTCCTCCTCAGCACCCTCGCTCCCGCTTTGCTCCTCCTCCTGCCTTGTTGCACTGGGCTCTGAAGTGTCCATGGTGGTACTCAGAGTGGAGGTGGGGTCGCCCTCAAGTATCGTGTCAAGCTCTTTGTAGGAACGGCAGGTCACAGGGGGAGCACCCTAGTGGCGGTTTGCCTCGCGGGCTTTGTGCTAGGCATTCCGCAGCTCCTTCACTTTAACCCTGCACTGCAGGGCGTCCCGGTCCTGGCCCCTTTCCATCATGTCCCTTGTTATCTGCCTGAAGGTATCATAATTCCTACGGCTGGAGCGCAGCTGGGACTGGAGAGCTTCCTCCCCCCAAACACTGATGAGGTCCAGCACCTCGCCATTGCTCCATACCGGGGCTCGTCTGGCGCGTGGAGGCATGGTCACCTGGAAAGATTTGCTGAGAGCACTCCACGCCGGCTGAGCAAACAGGAAGGGGATTTTCAGAATTCTCAGAGAATTTAAAGGGCGGGTCTGACGGTTGGTCACCTGAGGGCAGGGCAGTAGAGTCCAAAGTGATGACCAGAGTGGCTAGAACAGGCATTGTGGGACACTTCTGGAGGCCGATCAGAGCGCATTAACAGACCAGGGCGTCCACACTGGTGCCGCAGCGCTGCAGCGGGGGCGCATCAAATGTTATTCCACTCGCCGAGGTGGAGTACCAGGAGCGCTCTAGCCGCAGAGTCAGAGCGCTCTACGTGCCTTGCCAGTGTGGATGCGTCCTGAGTTAGCGCGCACGGGGCTGCTTCAATGCGCTCTAACTCGCAAGTGTAGCCAAGCGGCAGCTGGGACTTTCCCTACTGACTGCAATGGGAGGTTTTTGTCTGAGCTCAGACCAGCTTCCCCTCACTGTGTGTCTCGCACAGTGATACCGGGCGGTGTCCTTGGGCTTCAGGCCGGTCATTTGCAGATACAGCAGGTTGTTGGATTGTCTCTGGAGATGGTGAATCAGCCTTGGACAAGTTGGCGGAGTTTACAGTACTGCCGGCCCAGTAGCTCACACGAGAGAGACACTACAGGCCCTTGCCAAGAGTCTGATGGATTCAGCTCATCGAGTCGTCTCCGACGGTGAACCCGGAGGCTTTGCAGGAGAGGCGGAGAGAGTCTCCGGGCTTTTTCACATCCCGTCCGGACTCCACCAGATGCCCCTGGGACCGGACACCTGCAAATAAAGACATGTTGAAACATATTGGGATTAGAATCAATAACTCAATATACTGCAGGGTATTCAGGGGAAAACATACCTTGCAGAGCTGCTACAATGAAAACTAAGTGGATGCAAACTCTCATGTTCCCTGGAGTTGCCGGGGAAAGTTCTCGGGGGACTGGCTGGTAACTGCAAAGACCCAGGGGCTGCGGATTGTCTCTCCGGGTGCAGCCTGGGCAGAGAGAGGGACAGATTTAAACAGGAAACTCCCACCCTTATTTGCATATCCTGCTTCTTATAAGAGACACAAACCCTCTCCCTGAATGCTCGGAGTTATTTGGCCGGGGGCTATAAGAGAGGGAGTCGGACTGGTGCTAACTCTGTTTCTGGGCAGCGCCCAGTGAGTGCGAGGCCATCCTGACCATACTGCTGCACAGAGAGCTCCCTTGAAATCCCTCACATCCCTCCAGACTTAAGGGCTAATCTACGGTCTGTTCAAGGGAATAGAAAGACTAGTGACTTCAGTGGAGTTTGGATCAGGTCTTTGGGGAGAAGGCTATTCGGTTAGCGAGCAGGGCAGCGTCGTGTGAAAATCTGTTTTGTATTGCTGCCAGAGGGGTTTGGAACCCGAGGTGAGCTTTCAGAATGTATTAGGTCTGCAGTGGTAGTGGGTTTTTTTTCAAAGGAATTTAAGACCATTACTGCCCAGTTCCCAACAAATTGCAATAGGATTTTTAACACCCAGCACAATTAGGCATCTTGGAAAATCCAAGTCCTGGTTATTACACCTAGAACAGTTGATCCCCAAATAGTCCTCTGCTGAGCTGTGCATTTTTACTTCACTGTCTGATAAGTGCCACATTGAAACATGCTAAAGTCAAGGACATATGATCATGTATGGATATAGTGATCTGAAACCTGAGGACTGATTTGTTTTTCACTCTGGTTGTAGCTCCCGTTCCTGTGCCCAGGGCTGGATTGTTTGTGGAAGTGCTGCCCCCACGTGGCGCATGTTGGAAGGACGATTCTGCAGCTTGAGTTTTTGTATGAGCAGTATCGGGATTCCCCTCACTGTGTCTCTCCCACAGTAATACCGGGCGGTGTCCTCGGGCTTCAGGCCGGTCATTTGCAGGTACAACAGGCTGTTGGGGTCATCTCTGGA
>NW_020696760.1:0-4873 GCF_002925995.2 Terrapene triunguis
AGATGGGCACTATATTTGCCCTTTTCCAGTCTTCTGGAATCTCTCCCGTCTCCCATGATTTTCCAAAGATAATAGCTAGAGGCTCAGATACCTCCTCTATTAGCTCCTTGAGTATTCTAGGATGCATTTCATCAGGCCCTGGTGACTTGCAGGCACCTAACTTTTCTAAGTGATTTTTAACTTGTTCTTTTTTTATTTTATCTGCTAAACCTACCCCCTTCCCATTAGCATTCACTAGGTTAGGCATTCCTTCAGACTTCTCGGTGAAGACCGAAACAAAGAAGTCATTAAGCATCTCTGCCATTTCCAAGTTTCCTGTTACTGTTTCTCCCTCTTCACTAAGCAGTGGGCCTACCCTGTCTTTGGTCTTCCTCTTGCTTCTAATGTATTGATAAAAAGTCTTCTTGTTCCCCTTTATTCCCTTAGCTAGTTTGAGCTCATTTTGTGCCTTTGCCTTTCTAATCTTGCCCCTGCATTCCTGTGTTGTTTGCCTATATTCATCCTTTGTAATCTGTCCTAGTTTCCATTTTTTATATGACTCCTTTTTATTTTTTAGATCATGCAAGATCTCGTGGTTAAGCCAAGGTGGTCTTTTGCCACATTTTCTATCTTTCCTAACCAGCGGAATAGCTTGCTTTTGGGCCCTTAATAGTGTCCCTTTGAAAAACTGCCAACTCTCCTCAGTTGTTTTTCCCCTCAGTCTTGATTCCCATGGGACCTTACCTATCAGCTCTCTGAGCTTACCAAAATCCGCCTTCCTGAAATCCATTGTCTCTATTTTGCTGTTCTCCCTTCTACCCTTCCTTAGAATTGCAAACTCTATGATTTCATGATCACTTTCACCCAAGCTGCCTTCTACTTTCAAATTCTCAACGAGTTCCTCCCTATTTGTTAAAATCAAGTCTAGAACAGCTTCACCCCTAGTAGCTTTTTCAACCTTCTGAAATAAAAAGTTGTCTGCAATGCAGTCCAAGAATTTGTTGGATAGTCTGTGCCCCGCTGTGTTATTTTCCCAACATATATCCGGATAGTTGAAGTCCCACATCACCACCAAATCTTGGGCTTTGGATGATTTTGTTAGTTGTTTAAAAAAAGCCTCATCCACCTCTTCCACCTGGTTAGGTGGCCTGTAGTAGACTCCTAGCATGACATCACCCTTGTTTTTTACCCCTTTTAGCCTAACCCAGAGACTCTCAACACTTCCGTCTCCTATGTCCATCTCTACCTCAGTCCAAGTGTGTACATTTTTAAAATATAAGGCAACACCTCCTCCCTTTTTCCCCTGTCTATCCTTCCTGAGCAAGCTGTATCCATCCACACCAACATTCCAATCATGTGTATTATCCCACCAAGTTTCAGTGATGCCAACAATGTCATAGTTGTATTTATTTATTAGCACTTCCAGTTCTTCCTGCTTATTACCCATACTTCTCGCATTTGTATATAGGCATGTAAGATACTGGTTTGATCTTTCCTCCCGGTTTTGTCCTGACCCTCCTTTCTCTCTGCCAATATAGCCCACACTCCCTCTCGTCTCCGACCCATCTCCCAGGTCTCCATGTTCCCCACTTACCTGCGGGCTTTGCTCACCTGTCCCCATTGAACCTAGTTTAAAGCCCTCCTCACTAGGTTAGCCAGTCTGTGTCCAAATAGGGTCTTTCCCCTCCTCGAAAGGTGAACACCATCTCTGCCTAGCAGTCCTTCCTCAAATAGCATCCCGTGGTCTAGGAAGCCAAAGCCCTCCTGGCGACACCATCTTCGCAGCCAGGCATTCACCTCCATGATGCATCTGTCTCTGCCCGGGCCCCTACCTTTGACAGGAAGAATCGAAGAGAATACCACCTGCGCTCCAAACTCCTTCACCCGTACTCCCAGAGCCCTGTAGTCACTCTTGATCCGCTCAGTGTCACACCGCGCAGTATCATTTGTGCCCACATGGATGAGTAGCATGGGGTAGTAGTCAGAGGGCTGGATAATCCTCGACAATGCCTCCGTAACGTCTCGGATACGGGCTCCCGGCAGGCAGCATACCTCCCGAGATGAAATGTCAGGGCGACAGATGGGCGCCTCCGTCCCCCTCAGCAGAGAGTCTCCGACCACCACTACCCTACGTTTCCTATTCGCAGTGGTGGCAGCAGACCTCCCAGCCTTAGGGGTACGAGGCTTCTCCTCCTTTACTGTAGGGGGTGATGCCTTCTTTCCGGTATCAAGAAGAGTATAACGGTTACCTATTACCACAGCGGGAGGGTTCGGAGCAGGGGTGGAGCACTGCCTGCTGCCAGAAGTAACCAGCTGCCAGTGTCCACCCTGAGCCATCTCCTCCTCCACCAGTGGTGTATCAGCAGTCCTGTGTCCTGGGACAGCTACCTCAACTGTCTCCACATGGACACTGTCCAGGAATTGCTCGTGGATTCGGATGCTTCTCAACCTAGCCACCTCCTCCTGTAGCTCTCCCACCTGCTGCCTGAGAGATTCCACCAGCAGGCACCTTTCACATTGGATGGTCCTCCCAGCCTGGATATCAGTAAGTGGAAATTGCAAGTTACAGTCTCTGCAAAACCACACCAGGATCTGGGTAGAAGCATCCATGCTCAGGCGCTCTGTCTGGCTACAGGCGCAGGTGGAGGAGACAGAAGCAGTGTTGGCACAGGTGTTGCGGGTCTTCCTAACCATCGTAAGCCTCCCTCTGTCAAACTCCCGTCTGCAGCCCCCTGTCCGCTGAAAGGGTTGTTTAAGCAAGAAGTTTAAAGTTTTAAGGGGAATAAAAATACTTAATACCTTTTGATTTCAATGGGATTTAGGTGCTTGCATAAATTTGTGAATCCCACCCTTAGGAGTCTAAGTGTGATTGAAAGTCAACGGGACTTAGACTTCTAGGTGGCTGCGTCACTTTTGAAAATGGGACTTAGCCATCTACGTCACTTTGCTCCTTGCAATGCTGAGCAGAGCAATGCCTAAATACCTTCAAAAGCTGGGCCTTTCCTGTGCCTCAGTAAACTCCTCAATGAAATTATCCCCATTGATACTGCACAACCATGCTGGGTGCTGTGAGATTTGTATTATTTAAAACACAAGGAGCCAGATTGCTCCACATGCAGGACTAACCAGTTTAGGTGACACAGGAAATGGTGTGATTTTTGTGTTTCCTCTAGGTCATTACCATGAGGGAGAAAAAGAAAGCTTTGCTTGTCACAGACTAGGCAATCAGAGATCTGCAGGAGGCTGAAGCCATCTGCAGGAAGACCATGTGCCTTTGGTGGGAGGGGGGAGAGGGGGGCTGGAGCATGTCATAGAATCATAGAATATCAGCGTTGGAAGGGACCTCAGGAGGTCATCTAGTCCAACCCTCTGCTCAAAGCAGGACCAATCCCCAACTAAATCATCGCAGCCAGGGCTTTGTCAAGCCTGACCTTAAAAACCTCTAAGGAAGGAGATTCCACCACCTCCCTAGGTAACCCATTCCCGTGCTTCACCACCTTCCTAATGAAAAAGTTTTTCCTAATATCCAACCTAAACCTCCCCCACTGCAACTTGAGACCATTAGTCCTTGTTCTGTCATCTGCTACCACTGAGAACAGTCTAGATCCATCCTCTTTGAACCCCCTTTCAGGTAGTTGAAAGCAGCTATCAAATCCCCCTCATTCTTCTCTTCTGCAGACTAAGTAATCCCAGTTCCCTCAGCGTCTCCTCATAAGTCATGTGCTCCAGCCGCCTAATCATTTTTGTTGCCCTCCGCTGGGCTCTTTCCAATTTTTCCACATCCTTCTTGAAGTGTGGGGCCCAAAACTGTACACAGTACTCCAGATGAGGCCTCACCAATGCCGAATAGAGGGGAATGATCACGTCCCTCGATCTGCTGGCAATGCTCCTACTTATACAGCCCGAAATGCCGTTAGCCTTCTTGGCAACAAGGGCACACTGTTGACTCATATCCAGATTCTCGTCCACTGTAACCCCTAGGTCCTTTTCTGCAGAACTGCTGCCTAGCCACTCAGTCTCTAGTCTGTACCAGAGCATGGAATTCTTCCGTCCTAAGTGCCTATATGTCTATACATTGTAGTGTCTATATATTGTGTATATTCTAAGTGTCTATATATTGTAGCTGGGATCAAGCCTCCCAGCCCGTGGTGACAGATTTGTGCTGGGAGGCTCAAGCTAGTGCACTAAAAATAGTGGATGTTCTGCAGTGTGGATGTTACAGCTTGGGCAGCAGCTTGGCCTCTCCTAGTTTGGGTGGCTAGCTCGAGTCTGTGCCAGAGCTGCAACATCCACACTGCTATCATTAGCGTGCTACTCGAGCCCTTCTAGCTTAAGTTTGTCTGGCAGGCTGGCAGGCTTACTTCCTGACTAATCCTCTCACTTGTGTGTGTGTAGCAAAAATCTCTGCTCCCTCCACCCCTACCATATTCAGGTGACATTTCAAAGCCTCTAAACATTTGCAAAATAAAGCTTACATCTGTATTGTACTTGAGAGCTGAAACTGGTATCTGCTGACAATGAATTTTTCCCATAGCATCATCTGCTCAGATGTACCTGAAATGTAGTTCACATTCTTTTCCATATTTGGAATTACTCCAATAAAATATTCAACCTGTCAGGATCATTTATCTATAGCTTTCTGGTTTTGTAACTTTTTAAAAGTCCTTGTGACGTTGTGCAGTCTATATGGTTTTATAAAAACATGATAATAAGTGAATATAATGTAACTGGGATAGTTTTATAAAAATTTGATAAGTGACTATAATGCAAATGGGATATGCTTCGTGCAAAAGGTCTCTTGTAAGGTATCATTACAAAGCTTATAATCTACTGAGTATGATCATCTGATTTGTATAAATGTACCACTCTTGTATCTAAAACTAGAAATATAAAA
>NW_020696761.1:0-4679 GCF_002925995.2 Terrapene triunguis
TCATACAAGTACTGTAGTGCAATCTCCCTATCATGAAAGTGTAACTTAGAAACGTAGATTATTTTTGTTATATAAGGGCACTCAAAATAAAGCAATTACAAATTTTAGAGCCTAGAAGTCCACTCAGTGCTACTTCTTTTTCTGCCAATCGCTTAGACAAACAAGTTTGTTTACATTTGCAGGCAATAATGCTGCAAGTGAGAAGAGGCAATTTTATGACACTGTTGCAGCTTGAGTTGCAAGATATTTACGTGCCAGATGTGCTAAAGATTCCTATGTCCCTTCATGCTTCAATGACCATTGCTTAGCCTCCCTTCGCCCAGGGTCGGCTCTAGGTTTTTTGCTGCTCCAAGCAAAAAAAATGTTGGTTCCCCCCCATGCCCACCTGCTGCCCCAGCCCTGGGTTCTGCCCCCCCACCCTCCCACACCCCCTGCTGCCCCAGGCCCTGGGCTCTCCCCGCAACTTGCACCCTCCTGCCGCCTCAGCCCTGGGTCACTGGTAACTTGCTCCCAGGGCGGGTCATTCAGCAGGAATTTTGGATGTGCACAGAACACAGACAGGATTGGTTCCCATATGGTTACAGAACTGCAGTAAAGAGGCACCATTTTCAGCTTGTGTGATTGGAGGATATCTGGATGCATATTATAAGACTGTCCTACATAAATGAGGAAAAGTTGAGGTGCCTTTATTATTCTTTTGTTCCACTCTTTGTTTCTATGGGGAATTTGCCAATGCGATATCACTGTCTTCCTTTCAAACAAATTAAACTAAAAAGGCAATGGCTGTTGAAAATAGCAATTCCAGTCCTAAAAACCACTGAGAAGCATTTCTTGCTCAATTTTATCCTACTTTTTCTACAGCAAGTTACAGTGGATCAGTATATTTGATTTGGGAGAAATGAGGTAACAGCTGCAGAAATTGAGTTTGAGCACTCCTGAATTTTGAGGTGTTCAAATCTGGAAGGCAGGTGCTGGATTCCCTTTCTGAATATTAGCTAAATCTGGAAAGGAAAAGTCAATTTCTGCTTCCATGGCTCAGAAGTGGAAATCCTCCTAAGTGCCTGATACTGTATCTAAAGCTGCCCAAGTCCTCTAGGAGAGCCTCCCCTCCCTTACTTTTCATTTAAAATTCTAGTAGGATCCACATACCTCCCTTGCTAGGCTTCAGATAAAGGGGGGCACTGTCCATTTAGTTCACCCAATTCCTTCTTTGGGGGCTGCAAGGTGAGGTCACACCAGTATCCTTAATCCAGTCTGAGGAAGTCTTCTGAAGGGGATATCTGGGCCAAAGCCTTCTACTCCTTGGGCATACTTCTACACCATTCACAGGGCCACCCCTTTCAACTCACAGCAAGCTGCAGCATGAGGTCTCTGCTACCTCACTCCCTACCCCTCCCTTTCCTGTTAATAGCTGCCAAGGGATTGCTGGGAAATGTAGTTCTTTCCCTGCTCCAGGGCTGGCTCTATAGGCAGGGAGCTAGGCAAGGAACTACAGCTCCCAGGGTCCTGCGGGTTCTCAGCTCCCATGCTGGATTCATAGATTCATAGATTCTAGGACTGGAAGGGACCTCGAGAGGTCATCGAGTCCAGTCCCCTGCCCGCATGGCAGGACCAAATACTGTCTAGACCATCCCTGATAGACATTTATCTAACCTACTCTTAAATATCTCCAGAGATGGAGATTCCACAACCTCCCTAGGCAATGGCTCCGCTTCTGCAGGGTTGTGAGAGGGGAGGAAGTGAGTTCAAAAAAGGGGGGGGGATGGCCCGAATGCCGCCCCGTGCAAATGTGCTTCCCAAAGCACCTGCTTGTTTTGTTGGTGCCTAGAGCCAGCCCTGGGTGGGAGGGGAAAATAAATCTCACTTATACATTGTCTGTCCTGGGATGGTTGTGAGGCTGCAAGGATTTTGGTTCCATTTGTCAGGAAGGAGTTAAAATTCAGCCAGCAGAAAAGACAGAAACTGCTGAGAAGCAAGGACATAGTTTCTGTCAATACATGATAACTTAGTTCAGCTTATCGGTAAGAAGGAACAAAGCTTGTGCCCATGGAAAGTGACAGTTCAGTGAGGTAAACAGGATCGGGCTCAGACAAGCAAGCAGGAATATTTCAGTAGCACTAACGGCACTGACAATTGATAAGCTTATATGGTTAATGCCCACCCAGTAACTTAGTTCTTAGAACAGAATAAACCCTCCCTTCACAGCCCACTGGATATCTGTAAGCACTCATCCCTACCCCCCCACACCCCGCCTCCTTCCCCGGCAAGGTAGTCATTGATGTTTGATGCAATTAGGATGACCTCTATATGTACGTACTGTTCATAGTTTTATCTTTGTTCAGGGTTCTCTTTTGACTCGTAACAATGTCTGTCTCTGTATGTACAGAGAAATGCAAATGAATTGATAAGAGAATGTATATAACTGGCCACTATAGCACCATATCTTTGAAGCTGCTTGTCAGTCTTGCTGGTACCATAAATAACCCCCCTTCAGTATTGTCTGTGCTTGCCTGATTCTTGGGGAAAAGAATCTTTTTGCCTAACACATTGCTGGGAGACGCCTGAATGAGAGAGGAAAGAGACGGTTTCAGACCTTTTTATATTAAATACCGGAGTGTGTCTCGGTGTGTTTCTCTATCATAATTAAAACATAATTCTAGGGGATCAGAGTAGGGACGCTGTTATAAATATAAAAGCCTGAAATCTCACCTCTTTTCTCCTTTCCCCCTCCAGACACTCTGCCGTCTGCACTAGAGACAAAAAGAGGAGGATCCCTAGGAGCACACCGAGAGGGTGAGTTTGCAGCTTAGATTGTTTTTAAATTATGAGAGAATTCCAGAGAAAACATCTTCATGAGATTGTAGCTAAAGTTACCAACAAACTGACAGCGGCCATGACACATAGAGCCCTAAAACTACACACATTAAACAGCGAGGAGATCCACACTGGAATATGGGGGACTAGGGGCCAATGGCCCCCCCAATTTTAAAAGTGGGATGTCCAGCCCCCCGTACTTTTTAATTTGGGCATAGTTTGAGGGAAGGGGGCCATGTTGCCCCTCCCCCCACACACACACTGCAAGCCTTGGGCAGGCGTGGAGCGTTGCAGTCAACGGCTGTGCTTTGTGGCGGTGCAGCTGATCAGCTCCCCCCTGTGTAGCACAGCCCCTGCCCCTGGCACCAGCCTTTTCCCAGTCCTGGCCCCTCTCAATGGCTCCACACCTGCTCCTCTTCCTACAAGGCCCTGCCCTCTGGACAGAAGCTAGAGACTGTTCTCCATCTGCCCTGGATGGTGCACTCTGGGGAGCAAGGATATGTACCGGGGGCTGATCTCAAGGCCCCTAGACCTCAGCCCAGGCCAGGTGGAGTGTCAGGGGCTCTCCACAGGAGCCAACGTTCCCAGCCTGGTCAGGGGTCAGGGCCTTGTTGGGAAGAGGAGAAGTAGAGTGGGGCCATGGAGGGGGTGGGGCCAGAGGTGGCTCTAGCTTTTTTGCCGCCCCAAGCACGAAGGCAGGCTGCCTTCGGCGGCTTGCCTGGGGGAGGTTCCCAGTCCCGCGGATTCGGCAGTATGCCTGGGGGAGGTCCCCAGTCCCGCGGATTCGGCGGCATGCCTGCGGGAGATCCCAAGTCCCGCGGATTCGGCGGCGTGCCTGTAGGAGGTCCACCAGTCCCGCGGCTTCAGTGTACCCGCCGCCGAATTGCCGCCGAATCCGCGGGACCGGCAAACCTCCCGCAGGCAAGCCGCTGAAGGCAGCCTGACTGCCACCCTCGCAGGGACCGGCAGGGCGCCCCCCACGGCTTGCCGCCCCAGGCACACGCTTGGTGCACTGGTGCCTGGAGCTGTCGCTGCCTTCGCCTGGTCGGGGGGTCATGCAGCTGACAAACACCTGCCAGGAATGGTCTAGATAATACTTAGTCCTGCCATGAGTTCAGGGGACAAGAAAAGAGTGCAGGGGACAAACTGCTATCTGTAGTCATTTGCTCCATCAGAGAGCAGTTTTTTCCCAATAGCAGTCTCTTACAAACCCGTTACAGATCAGCAACTGGTACAGGTAGCACATTCCTACAGGGAACAGTTTCCTATTCGACACCCGCCAGCTACCACTGTGTGCAGAGCAGAGGGAAGCCAACCCACGATGTGCTGGGGGCTGGGACAGCCACACCTGGGGGGAGCTGAAAGAGGGTTAAGAGGGGAAGGGGGTGTAGAAGGGGGATTGAGGGAGGATGAGGGATGGGTCAGGGGCAGGAGGGGGATGCAGTGGGCAGGGCAGGGTGCTAAAGGGGGGATGGGGCAATGCAGGGGAATAGAGAAGACTTATGGGCCAGATGGGAACAGGGCTGCAATAGAAGGAAACTGTGGGGGCGGGGGCAGGTCACTGTGAGGGAAAGGAGGGATGTCGGGGGGGAGGCTGTGAGAGCAAATGGAGACTGGCTGGGGGAGGGAGGGAAAGAGGGTAGGGGTTGGGGAGAAGGAGAGGGAGAGATACAAGGGCAGCTCCCCCAACCCACGGGGAAGGAGAGGGGGCGGGGTTGCCCCACCCAGACAGAGGGGAATTCTTTTACCGCAAATATCACTGAAGCTTTGGAGGTAGGTGGAGGTTTCTGCCTAAGGGCTCAGAAGCTGCAAGGCAGGTGTCCAGACTAGGGATGTAAATAGCATTTTAAAGAAGTAACTGTTTC
>NW_020696762.1:0-7927 GCF_002925995.2 Terrapene triunguis
GCAGGGCAGGCGGCGGGCAGAGGCAGAGCGCCAGCGAGCGGGAGAAGCTGCGCATGAGGAACCTGTCCAAGGCTCTCCACACCCTGCGACGCTACCTGCCCCCCTCGGTGGCACCGGCCGGCCAGAGCCTGACCAAGATCGAGACCCTGCGCCTCGCCATCCGCTACATCTCCCACCTGTCGGAGCTGCTGGGGCTCAGCGAGGAGACGCTGGCCCAGAGGAGAGGGGGCCCACGCCGGCACTGCCCCCTCTGCCCCGAGGGGCTGGGTTGCTGCCAGGCCAGGACCCCTGGCCTCCGGGCAGCATCTCCAGCCCCGTGGGAGGGGTCCCCTCCGGCCGCAGAGTCCTGGGTGTCGTCCACCTGCTGCCCTGCCGCAGGGACACCCCCCGAGCCGCACAGGGCACTCAGCACAGACACAGCCTCTTGGCTTTCGCCCCCTTACTGCCCTGCCACAGGGACACCCCCCGAGCCGCACGGGGCACGAATCCTGGATGCGGGGCCGATGCTGCTGCCAGCTGAGTTTGCAGACATGGGTCTGTCCTCCCAGGTACGTTCGCTCTCTGCCCCCTCCTCAGCCTAGGCTGTGTCCTGAGTTACCTGCCAGAGTAACCCCCCGTGGTGTGAATTCAGTACCCCCCAAATTCCTGGCCGCTTGTAATGGCCCGTGGGCAGCATGCACTGCCGGGGGCGGGGGGGGGGGGGGGGGGGGGGGGAAGGGTTTTTCCGGGGAGGATGCTGAGGCATGGAGAGCTGGGAATGACGTGCTCAGGGCTACTCGGCCGATCAGCACAGCAGAGCCCGGAGGGGCTCTGACCACAGACACCCCTCTTCCCTGGCCCTTGTTGGAGTCAGCATCGGCTGAGAGGGCAGCGCGAATGACTCAGTGCACTCGCTCCAGGGGCTCGCTGGCCCTGCTCCTGTCTGTGCCCTCCAGGGGCAGTTTGTGGGTCCCACTCAGAGGGCCCCCCACTCCGTCCGGCTCCCGGAGTCAGTGCCCAGGGAGTCTGGCCTTGTGTTGCTCCACTGATCCCTGTGCTCCTCTCTGCAGGATCTCTCCGGCGAGCTCCTCTCCCTTCTGGAGGCCCTGCTTCCCCAGGACTGATCGGCCACTGCCCAGCCAGGGGACAAGCCTGAGAAGCAGCTGGTGGCAGAATGTGTCCTCATGCGCCCAGGCAGCCCGGCTGGAGAGGGCCACGCACGAGAGGAATGCGAGGAACGCTGTCGCCGTCGCTGGCTGACGACTCTGCCCTGGATCATGTGCTGCCTTCTGGGGACAATGCAGCTGTGCGTGGCCATGCAGGCGTGGGGCACGCTGGGGACGTGCAGGCGTGGGGCACATGCATGGGTGGGAGGGTATTTATCGAGTTATGGAGGGGTGGGAGGGTATTTATCGAGTTATTTCCAGGCCAGGGGACAATAGCTGAAGAGCTTTGAAAGCGGATGCGATGCTGTGAATGAATAAACCCATGTCTGTGACCTCCTGCCTCTTGCTGCCGTGGGGTCCGGGGGAGCACGGGGAGGGAAGCGGGAGCCATGATGGATCAACCGGCGTCTCCGCTTCAGCCTCCTAGCCAGGACTGGACCTGCCGCTTGGGAGGAGCTGCCCCGCTGTTGGGGCACTGGGCTGGGAGCCCGGACTCCTGGGTTCTATTCCTGGCTTGGCCACTGAGCTCACGCCCCAGCGGTGGGATCCATGATAAGCCCCTGGGTGGGGAACATCGCTTTGGTGTGGGGGCTTGTTGGGAGCTCCCTTTGCCCTGCCTCTGTCTCCCTCGGTCTCACTTGGGGAAGATGCCACGTGAGCCCTTTGCCTGCAGGAGGGATTGTGCGGGGCCCCTCCTGTGGTGGCGGGGGAGGACCCACGGTTCCCTTCCTCCCTCACATCCCTGTGACCCCATGGGACTGGCAGGGCGCACTGGGTTGGGGACCCACCATGCTGGGAGACTCGAACCTGCCTGTATGTGAGGTCCCTTGGCTGGCGCCCACGAGGAGCCCTGCCTCAGCTGTCTTGAGGAGCCGGGGAGGCCACTGCCCTGGTTGGGGGGGATGGGGCCCCTGCTCTCTTCTGCCCTCTCCTGCATTCACCGGCCTGGGATTGTTCGGCACGGCCCCCACAATCCCAGCCCTGCAAGGGGCGTGAGGCACCCCTGTGCGGCGGCTGTCCTGCCTTCCCTGGGGCTGGGTGCCCCCAGCACATGGCCTGGCTACCAGGGCTCATTAAAGATCCCCTGGGGTGGGTGAGCTCAGCCCGTGTCCTGCCTCTGTTCCTGTGTGGCTCATTTCCCTTGGCCTCACTAGAGTCCATTGAATGCAGGATGCTTCTGAGCTTCCTGTTCTAATATGCTGTGTCATTTTGCTGCCGCATCCCACCCCAGAGGTGGCTGCATTTCCACAGGGGGTGAGTGATCCCAGTGTATGGGCTGGCAAGTCCTTTGGGATAGACGGTGGGGTGGTAGTTACACATGATATCAAGGGCGACTCTGCGGTTCTGTGCCCGTTTATCTCACAGCTCTGACCCCCTGTAGGAAAAGGGCTGTCGCAGGCCCAGCTCGCGGGGGCGGGACGGACATGACAGAAGAGGCTCAGGATTCAGCCCCAGATAAATAGATGGGGGTCCCATGACACCCGGACCCTGGGCAGAACGGGGTCCCAGTTCGGAGCACTCTCCAATGCCCTGGCAGGGAAGGTGGGCTCAGCTGCTGGGGCAGGGTGTGAAACCTCCCAGTGCAGGAGGCAGCAGCCTGTGGGGTGGGTGGGAATTGGGGAAAGTGATCACAGCTGTTCTCTGGGGAGCCCCGCCCCCTGCAGGCAGTGGGGCAGCTGGCATAAAGGGCTGGGCGGATCCCAGCCCATGGCTCTCGGCAGGTAACAGGGTCAGAGCCCAGGGGCTGCTTTCCTGAGAGCCCAGACTCTCCCCAGGGCCTGGCTCCGGCGTGGGGCATTGCGGGGGTGGCGGGGAGCACTGTGCTCAGGAATGGGCGTGTGGGGCAGAGCGGGGCCTGTGGGGGTTGGGTCCAGGGCTTGGCTCTGTTAGGATCCCGGCCTGCGCTGGCTCCTGACCCTGGCTCCCAGCATGGGGGTGGCCGTGGGGTGGCTCCGCTCCTGCGGGCCTGTCCTGGGGTGGCTGGGAGAGCCCATTACAGGGCTGGTGCTAATGAGGATTGACAGGGAGATGCTAATAGACCAGAGGAGGCTCCATCTCCTCTCCCTCCCCAGGCTCTGGGCAGCTAATGAGCCCCACTTAGCTGTGAACTGACTTGCTAATAACATTAATTCCTTCTGCCGGGGACATGGCCTTTGAGATGCAAAACACCCCTGTTGTGCCAAGGCCTATCTCAGCACAGGCGGCGCTGCCCCCCAGGCCTGTGCTCCTCTGGGCACCATCGGGTCCCCCCTTGGCCCGGGTTCAATGGCCAGTGGCCCGTCACGCACTCACAGGTTGTGCCCACTCTTGGCCCTGTGGGGGGTGAGACAGCCCTTCTCGGGGGGCCACTCTCTTGGGGGTTAAACAACTCCACCTCTCTGGCCTTAGCACATCTATCTCGGCCCGGGCTGGGGGGGTGATAGGAGCCTGTATAAGCAAAAGACCCAAAAATCGGGACTGTCCCTATCCAATCGGGACGTCTGGTCACCCTATCGCCAGGGGAGCACTGGGCGCAGATCTGTGAGTCTGGCAGCGATGGGGGTGCTTCCAGCCAGCCTCCGGATGCCAAAGAATTGCTGTTGTGTGTCTAGCCCTGCGCCACAGAGAGCTCAACAGACCAGCCACGGCGTCCGGTCAGAGGCTCCTGCTGAAAGAGGCCAGGCTGTGCTGTGGCCGCAGAGGCCCTGCCAATTCGCCAGGAGCCCCTGGGCTGCTCCACCCCAATGCCAGGTTCCACCAGCACCAGAGACAATCCTGTACTGCCGGGTGGGGAGACAGCCCAGCCAGAGGGGAATCCCGGCTGCAGGCCTACAGCTCACCCCACAGCCCTGAGGGCCTGGTGCACCCCAGCCAGGGCCCCCGGCTGTCCTGTCCGATTGGTCACCATGGGCAGGGTCTGTACCTGGCACCTGGGCCCAAACATCCCCAGACGTGGGGCCCCAGGGCTTTGGCTGGAGAGAGAGGCCACCTGGAGTAGGGCTATTGTGCTTTGGGATGGGGAGCCAGCCAGCGGGAGACAGGCTGCTTGGCAGAGTTGTGTGCCCCATGCCTGCCCCACTGTCCGGCAAGGGAGGCTGCCTGGATAGACCCCCGCACTCATGGCAGTTCTTGGTGGGAGTGCGTGTGTGTGTGTGAGAGCGTGGATGTGAGTGTGTGACTGGGCCTGTGACGCCGTGTTAGTGCACGTGAATGAGTGTGTGTGTGTGTGTGTGCGGGTGTGACTGCATGGGACTCAGGGTTAATGCATGTCTTTGCATGAGTGCACGTGTGAGTGTGTGACTGTGCGTGTGATGCTGTGTTAGTGCACGTCTGACTGGGAGTGCGTGAATGCACGTGTGAGTGCGTGTGTGAGTGGGTGTGACTGCATGGGACTCAGGGTTAGTGTGTGTAGGTGCCGCATGGTGGAGCAAAGCCTTTTGAACATGAGTTTATTACATCAAGAAGCAACACGAGCCGTCAAGGGCATCTCATCGATCAGCTGCGTCAGCGCCCAGCGAGTCACGTGGGGGCAGGTGGCAGACGGACAGCAGCCCTGGGACTGGTGGGACTGGAGTGCGAGGAGAGGCTGCCTGGGGGGTGGGCCACCGGCTGGCTCGCTGCCTCTAATACCGAGGGAGGCTCCGGACACCGAGCGGGAACCAGCAGCACCAGCTCCGGCCCACGCAGAGCAGTGCAGGCACCCACCGAGTGGGAGTTTGTGGCTGGAGGTGAGGAGGGCGGGCGGGTGGCTTGGGGCCCTGCTCCTTGTCCTCTGGGGCTTGGAGAGCTACGTCTGTTGCTGTCCCAGCAGGGAGGGATGCATGGGGCAGGGGTAGGCTGGGCAGGCGTCCCCTTGCACGGGGTCTGGACAAGCCTGGGAGATGCGGATTGGTGCAGGCTGGGTTTGGGGGGCTGCATGGCCCCACCACTGCCTCAGCGGGTGTCTGGGTGGGACCGGCCACGGGAGTGTCTCCCACTGGTAGCGACAGCGCGGCTCCCGTCAGGATGTCCCCTCCCCGGGTATTGCTGTGGGCAGGACATGTGCCTGTGCCCCAGAGAGTGTGGCAAGGGGCACGGACGCTGACCTGGCATATGGCTCACAGACACCTGGGACCACGCCATGCCCGTTGCCAGCCTGGGGCACGGGGGCTAGGAGCAGGAGCAGCACCTGCCTAGCTCAGCAAAGGCTGATTGCTGGTGACTCCACTATCCTCCACCCCCCCCTCGGGGGCCAGCCTGGGCCCCCTACTGAGAGCTGCCCTGGAGCAGAGACCGGATGGGGGGGTTCCCTGTTTAAGGGAGCTGCTGGGGCCAAGGTGGCTGTGGGAGCAGCTCTGAGGTGGGCTGTGTTCTGGAAGGTGGGACAGCTCCCGGCCCTCCCCTCGCTGGTGCCAGCTCCACGCTCCCCCCTCTGATCGTTAGCTGGAGCCCATCACCGTGGCGTCTGGGCTGCACATAAAGGCAGGACCAGGGAAGTCGGTGATAGTGGGAAGGGAGGAGAAGCTGTTCCTGGCCCTCCCGGGGGCCTGGTGGATCTTCAGGGAGAGCTCCACAGCCGGGGGCTTGGCTGGCAGCGTGTCCCCCCCCCTCTGAGCTCCCAGCCCCCTCCAGGCTCCTGCTCCCCAGCCGGGGCGCTCTGGAGGCTGCCAGGATGTGTCCCCGGCTGGCCCCCAGCGCCAGCCACTCACAGATCATCCAGGAGGCCGCTCCTAGAAGAGAAGCAGAGACACAAATAGCCGGTGGGGGCAGGGGACTGCGTGTGGCAGCACCGAGCCGGGCCAGGCCCACTGCCAGGCTGGGGGGCTGGTGTCCCATGGGGGAGCTGCCCCTCTCGCTCCAAGGGAGCCCCTGGGCCTGCAGCTCCCCCTCCTGCTGAGCTCAGCTGCCCCCGGCTCCAGGCCGACTGCACCAGTACGAGCAGGACCTCTTCATGCAGCCGCGCAAGCCTGCCCTGCCCTGCCGTGCCCAGACCCTGCCAGGCTGTCTCTGCCCGGGGCTCAGCCCCATACGGAGGTGCCCTGGGCAGTGCCAAGGATGTGCCTGGCCCCTGTGCCCATGGGCGGGGGGCTCTGTGTGGCGGGGAGTAGCCTCGGGAGTGGGTGCTGACGCTGTCTGTCTGTCTGTCGCAGCAGGAGGAAGCCGGCTGGGCCCCACGTGCCCCTGCGATGAACGTCAGCCAGGGAGCGGGCATGGTGCCCTGCAGCAGCCTCCTGCCCTCCGAGGGCGGCTGTGGGTGGGGCCCCTGGCCCAACGGGAGCGAGGGGGCCCTGCAGCTGCCCACCTTCTCCCCCGCCGCCAAGGCCCGCGTCATCCTCACCTTCGTGCTGCTCACCCTCTCGGCCGCTGGCAACCTGGCGGTGCTGTGGGCGGGCGCGGGCGGGCGGCGCGGGAAGCTCTCGCACGTCCGCGTGCTCCTGCTGCACCTGGCGGCGGCCGACCTGCTGGTCACCTTCGTGGTGATGCCGCTGGATGCCGGCTGGAACATCACGGTGCAGTGGCGGGCGGGGGACCTGGCCTGCCGCCTCCTCATGTACCTCAAGCTGCTGGCCATGTACGCCTCGGCCTTCATCACCGTGGTGATCAGCCTGGACCGCCAGGCTGCCATCCTGCGCCCGCTGGCCATCGCCCAGGCCCACAGGAGGAACCGGCTCATGCTGTATGCGGCCTGGCTGCTGAGTGCTGGGCTCTCCGTGCCCCAGGTACCCGCTGGTCCCCACCCCCCAGGTACCCGCTGCCCCTCCCCCCCCAGGTACCCGCTGGTCCCCCCCCCCCAGGTCCCCGCTGCCCCTCCCGCCCCAGATACCCGCCGGTCCCCACCCCCCAGATACCCGCTGCCCCTCCCCACTGCAGGTACCGCCCCGTTCTCCCCCCCACGGGTATCCATCCCACAGCCCCTGCTGTCCCAGCCCTGGGCTCCCGCCCCAGTTCTGCCGAAGCCCCCCGAGCGGAGCAGAGTCTGCTGGGCCAGGTAGCAATGGGTGGGGCTCTTGTGCTGTTAGCTCTGTGCAGAATGGGGGCTGCTGAGCCCCCCCAACTCATCTCACATGGAGGGGGCTCCTCACACTGCTGGCTGAAGGGGGCTCCCGGGAGCCTGCTGGGGCTGTGAGTCAGGCAGCAGCAGTGTGAGCTGGGGGGGTGGGGCGTGGGGGGGAGAGGTGGTGTGCGGGGGGCTCTCTGGGGGGCTCCCTCATGGAAAAGCCATTCCCGGCAGCTCAGGTGGGCAGGGCGGACGCCCCCATCTCCCTGCGGCTCAGCTCACCCCACAGGGCGTGGGGGGGCTGGAACAGCCTCTTGTCCCCCGATGCCCAGGTCCCCAGCAGGCTAGCTTGGCCCAGAAACGTCTGTGGTTCCAAGCGCTGGCCCTCCCCCGGGTGCTGGAGGGGTTGGGGGACTGGCAGAGCCCTCTCCCTGTCTCGCTCGTGGCCCGGCTGGGTCGGGCGCGGGCCCACGCCGGGGTCCAGCTCCCCTCTCTCTCGCTCTGCTTTGCTTCCAGCTGTTCCTGTTCCACACAGTCACCATCCGCTCCCCGCAGACCTTCACCCAGTGCACCACGTGGGGCAGCTTCCCCCGGCGCTGGCACGAGACGGCCTACAACATGCTGGGCTTCGCCTGCCTCTTCCTCCTGCCGCTGCTCATCATGGTCTCCTGCTACTCCCGCATCCTGCTGGAGATCTCCCGGCGCATGGGCACCGGCCTCTGTGAGTGGGCTGGCGCTAGCTGCAGGAGGCTGGGGAGGGGCTGTGAGGTGGGCCTGGAGACACATGGGGCTGTGGGGGGCTGGGGAGAAGCTGGGGGGACCTGGG
>NW_020696762.1:7937-11724 GCF_002925995.2 Terrapene triunguis
CTGGGGAGAAGCTGGGGGGACCTGGGGACACATGGGGCTGTGGGGGGGCTGGGGAGAAGCTGGGGAGGGCTGGGGGGCCCTGAGGCAGCTCTGGCTCATGCTGAGGGTTGGACCGGTCCCGAGTTCCAGACTCAGGCCCAAGGTCCCTGCCCCGAGGCTCGTCTGTGGGGCCCGGTTTCCCAGAGAGCCGGCTGCCCCGTGTGGGGCGGTGAAGTGAGCCTGGCCCTGGGGCTCACAGCTGGGCCCTCGTGGCCGGGGCTCCCTGTGGCCGGCCGGTCCTCTCAGGAGATGCCACCGGCTAGCACCCTGAGTGGCGTGTGGCCGCGGGGGGCGGGGCCCTGGGGTTTGCCAGCTCCCCCCATGGCTAACGTGGCGTGTGGGGGCTGCACCCCGCCCTGACAGCCCTGTTCCCTGTCGCTCTAGTCTCCAAGGAGGTGGCCCTGCGCCGCTCCACCAGCAACATCCCGCGGGCGCGGCTGCGTGTGCTGAAGCTGAGCCTGGTCATCGTCAGCTCCTTCATCGTGTGCTGGACGCCCTACTACCTGCTGGGCCTCTGGTACTGGTTCTGCCCCCGCGCCATGGAGGAGACAGTCTCCCAGTCCCTCACCCACGTCCTCTTCATCTTCGGCCTCCTCAACGCCTGCCTGGACCCCCTCACCTACGGCCTCTTCACCATCCCCTTCCGCAGGGGGCTGGGGCACTGCTGCCGGGGGGGGCACGGAGCGGGGCCCGAGCCCTGTTCCCCGGCAACTGGATCCTCCCGCTGCTCCGCCACCTCCTTGCACGCCAAGCGGGGCACCACGACCACCCCGGCGCACGAGACGCCCGGAGCCCAGAGCCAACTGGGCAATGGGACCGGCAGCGTCGACAGCAGCTACCTGTGAGGCCAGGGCCTGGCTGGGCCCTGGGTAAAGCCCTGTGCCCGGATGGGCCGGGTTGGTGGGCCCTGCCCTTGTGCCCAGCTCGGCCTGGGGCCGTGAGGGGTCAGTGTACTGCTGGAGGAGACGGGCCCTTGGGGCTGACACTGAGGGGCAGGGCCAGCCAGGCATCTCCTTCTGCCCCTGGGCTTCCCATGCTCCCCACCAGACATCAGGAGTGGTGGAGCCCAAATCCACACTGCCGGGGCAGGGGCATGGGGGGCACTGGGAGAGCAGGGGCAGGCGTGGGGGGCACTGGGAGAGCTGGGGCAGGGGTGTGGGGGGCACTGGGAGGGCAGGGGCGTGGGGGGCACTGGGAGAGCCGGGGCAGGGGCGTGGGGGGCACTGGGAGAGCCGGGGCAGGCAGTGACAGGAGCTGGACCCTCTCCAGGGTCTCTCGCTCCCTAGGATGGGGGATAGGGTGCGAGGCGGGACACGAGCATGGCAGGCTGGGAGGAGGCCAAGTGGGACGTTTCCCATCTGAGGTTATTTGGGGCTGACGATGGTGCTGGCTCCGCAGGGCTCCTGGAGTGGGTGGGCTGCCCCACCAGTGGAGACGCCTCCCTCGGCAGCAGCGTCTGGGTGCTCAGTCTGGGCGTGCAGACTGCAGGCCTGGGAGCTGCTCTGCGGAGGGGCAGCCCCTCACTCCCTGGCTGGGGACCCCTGAGGGGATGGGGAGGGCTAAGCACCGTACCTGGAGCTTCCTCCGCTGGCCTTGGGAATAATTCATCCTTCCTTCGTGTGGGGTGCTGGCTCTGCCTCCCCATCCCCTGTGTCCCCATGGGCCCTAGCCGAGGGCTGGCCCCACTGTCAGTGCAGGTGGGGCCGGATGGACACGGGGGTTGCCGGGACGTTTGGCTCCGGCTCATGGGCTCTGTGCCCACCCCTTAATCCTGGGAGCTTGTTCTCCTGGAAACTGCAGCCTCCCTGCTCTCGCTGAAGGTCGCTGCTCTCCAGGCCCTGGAGCTCTTCACGGCTCCAGCTCCAGGGTCAGAGCCATCTGCACACTGGGCAGGCCACGAGGCGCCCGTCCTGGGGAGGGGAGAGCAGGCTGCCTGGGTTCCTGCCATCGGTAGCGTGGGATTTGGGGCAGTGTCGGACCCACGGGGTGGTCAGGAGTGGGGTCTTTGCTGGGCTGGGCTGCCCCTGGAGCCGGGAGGTTCTGGACCCGGTTCCCTGTCCCCAGCACCCGGCAGGGCCTCACTCTGCTCCTGGGATGGACCCCAAGGGCCTGTCCCGGGGCGAGGGGCTGGAACACGGCCAGCTGGGGGCACAGCAGCGTGTGCGTCACCAGCTGGCTTTGCTGCATCTCCAGCCGGCACACCCAGTGCTCGCTGCTGGAGACCAGCTAATCCCAGGGGCCTTGGCAGAGATACCAGCAGGCAGAACCTTGCTCCTGGATCAGCGGCTCGCCCGCTCTCTCCCCTTGTCCTTGCACCCCCGCTGCCCTGCTTGCCCCCGCTCCGCACAGGATGCAGGGTCAGGCTGAGTGAGTGGGAAGAGCCAGTCCCAGGCCATTAGCTCTGCCCAGCCCCCCTGGCCAGAATGTGTGTGTGAGAGCACCTTGCTGCAGGGCCAGGGAGGAGAGACCGGGACGGGCAGGGGAATGGGTCGGCCATGGCTCATGTAGCCTGCTGCTTCCCCAGAAGAGCTGATGGGTGCAAGGAGGTGAGATTAGCAAGCGAACCACCCCCCTTCCTGGTGCCTCTGCCCCATCCCCTGCCCCCCAGGTGTCCAGGGAGCATGGGGACACGGATCCCAATCTCCTCAGGCTGACTCAGGACTGAGGCTTCTGCAGCACCTCGCTGGTGTTGGCTGCTGGGCCAGCAGGAGCCATGAGATCTAGGCTGGCAGGAGCCGGAGGGGGCACTCCTGGAGATGGGGATGTGGAGCCTGGGTCAGTGTAGGTTCAGGGGACGTGCTACCCTGGGATTCCCAGGCAGTCTTGGTACCTTCTTCTATCTGAACTTGGTGTCCTGATCTCCTGGTGTGATGCTGGCAGCCCAGCGCCAGCTCATGCCACGGTCCCCATGTCTCAGTGGGACTCCAAGTACGTAGCTGGGATCAGTCCGGCTCAGCTGGGTGTTCGTGTTGTTACAGTAGAGTGATAAGGGTGTGTTTGGTGTTCATACTATTGAATGCTGGTGAGTGGCAGCAGCATTAATCTCACTTCTAGCAGCTGGCTCCCATGTCGTAAGGGAAAACTTGAACCTTTGCATTGTGAGAACATCAGAACGGCCAGACTGGGTCAGACCAAAGGTCCCTCTAGCCCAGTGTCCTGTCTTCTGCCAATGCCGGGTGCCCCAGAGGGAACAGGGAATCATCTAGTGATCCATCCCCTGTCACCCATTCCCAGCTTCTGGCAAACAGAGACTAGGGACACCATCCTTGCCCAGCCTGGCTAATACCCATTGATGGACCTGTGACATTGCACTCTGTATGTTTTATGGAAATATGCTTATGAGTGTGAATATGATGTAACTGGAATATGCTGTATGCAAAAGGGCTCTTGTAAGGTATCATCACAAAGGTTATAACCTATCAAATATATTCCTCCTATTTGTATGTATCATTCTTGTATCTCAAGCTAGAAATATGAAGTATAACCTGATACTGGAATCCATCTTAAATCTGGTACTTTTCCATTTAGAAGGAGGGGTGGGGACCCAGAGAGACAAAAGAGTCCCGCCTTGTGCCAAAGCTATAAAAGGGGGTGGAACAGGACAAAGGGGCGGCCAGTCATGAGAGAGCCCCTGTTTTCCACCTAAGATGCCTGCTGGAACTAACAAGGACTGTACCAGGGGAAAGGATCGGGCCCAGACTAGGTAGGAGTCTAGTCTGTGAAAGAAGCTTATTGGAACATCTCTGAG
>NW_020696763.1:0-6545 GCF_002925995.2 Terrapene triunguis
GAAGAATGAAGGCTGGAGTCTCACAGGAAATGTGACCATGTCACCTGGTACTGAAATCCATCTTAAACCTGGTGCTTTTCCATTTAGAAGGGAGGGTGGGGACCCAGAGAGACAAAAGATTCCCGCCTTGTGCCAAAGCCATATAAGGAGGTTGGAACAGAACAAAGGGGGCTTCAGTCATGAGAAATCCCCTAGCTACCACCTGAGCTGGAACAAGGGCTGTACCAGGGGAAAGGATTGTGAACAGACTAGGAAGGTGTCCAGTCTGTGATAGAAGCTTATTGAAACATCTCTGAGGATGAGATTTTATCTGTATTCAATTTTCTTACTGTATTAGGTTTAGACTTGAGTGTTTTATTTTATTTTGCTTGGTAATTCACTTCATTCTGTCTGCTATTACTTGGAACCACTTAAATCCTACTTTCTTTATTTAATAAAATCGCTTTTTACTTATTAATTAACCCAGAGTATGCATTCATACTTGGGGGGGGGGGAGGGGGACAGACAGCTGTGCATATCTCTCTATCAGTGTTATAGAGGGCAGACAATTTATGAGTTTACCCTGTATAAGCTTTATACAGGGTAAAATGGATTTATTTGGGGTTTGGACCCCATTGGGAGTTGAGCATCTGAGTGTTAAAGACAGGAACACTTCTTAACCTGCATTCAATTAAGTCTATAGCTGTTAGGGGATGTGGTTCAGACCTGGGTCTGGGTTTGCAGCCGGCTAGCAGGTCTGGCTCAAACCAGGCTGGGCACTGAAGTCCCAAGCTCGGAGGGCAGGGAAAGCAGGGACAGAAGTAGTCTTGGCACATCAGTTGGCAGTTCCCAAAGGGGTTGCTGTGATCCAACCTGTCACAATGGTCACCAGGTTCTAGGCCTGGTAGTTTTCTAAGTGATGTCTCTTGTAAAAGTTTTCGTAAGTTCTTTTTGCCTTTTTATTCAATTTGGCTACTGTCTACATGTCTGGCAACTTCAGAGATAGATTGTTTTCCAAAGTTGGGAGGGTAGTTCTGAGCTGTCTTCCCATCCGGAGTTGTGCTGCACTATATTCAGTAGCTGCTATTGGTGCTGATCTATAACGCAGTAGAGCAAAGAATGGATCTTCCTGCTGAAGGATATTCTTGGCTGTCTGTACAGCTTTCTCTGCCTCTCCATTCGCTTGTGAGTAATATGGGCTTCTCGTAACATGAGGAAGATCATATTTTGTTTTGATAAATTAAATTCTACATCAGTGAGTTGTGGTCCATGCTCTGTCAGAAGGTCTTCTGGAACCCTGAAATGACCAAAAGTGCACTTCAGTTGCTCTATAACACTCTGGTATGTTACATCTTTCAAGTACACTATTTCTATATACCTGGAAAAATAGTCCATGACTAGCAGGTAAAGATGTCCCCTGAATTCACATAAATCTGAAGCTGGTCTCTTCCAAGGTCTCTTTCATTAAGACTAGCTCCTTGTTCGTGTCACTAATTACTACTGGTCATACCTTTTTCTCCGCAGTCTTCAGTAAAAGAGCTATGGGAGCCCGAGAGGAAATTTTTCTACCAAGGGCAAATTTAACAGCAGCTCTGGAGTGTTTCATAGCTGGTGTCCTGAGGCTGGCCTGCCCGTACCTGGGGGGATGTTGACAGTCACTCACTGCAAGTCACTGGGATTTGGGCTGCTAAGTTGCTGGGACACGACTGAAATAGAGCTGGGTGTAATTTTGGGGGCAAATATTTTATTTTCTGAAAAATTATATTTTGGGTCGACTGAAACTATTCCTGAATCTGTCGAGTTTGCTGAATAGTTTCAATGACCAGAAAAAGGTGCCGCCGCTTCCCTTCTAGCCTTTAGCCCAGTGGCCTGGTCCTCAGCTGGGAGCCTCAGGTTCAATCCCCCTGGGTGATGTGGGGAAGGAATTGGAATGTGGGTGTCCCGTCCCCCCCGCCTTAGGTACGGGCTGGAACCACTGGGCTCCGTGTATCTGGTGTGGGGCTCCCTCAATCTCTCCTGCTGAAGACGTCCCCCTGTGTCTAAACACTGCCATGGGCACTGGGCCAGAGCGTGGGAGTGAGAATGACTCTGCAGCCCAGTGAGTTGGGCCCCATCTGGGAGCCCAGAGTCCAGCTCTCCTGCTCCAGTGACCCTGTAATTATTGATCCATAACCCTAGTGAGGGGAGGGATTATGGCCCCTGGCACAGCAGTGTCTCAGCCAGGTCAGTGCCCCACTGCAAACTCCTACTGCAGATGTGCTGAACTGGGACTGGCCCCCGGTGCAGCTTCTCCCAGATGGAGGAGGCAGCAAGTGGGGAAGTGCCCCCTCCCCTCCCCACTGCCCCAGCCTCATTAGCAATAGCCCCTGTTCCCCCAGCACCCCTCAACTACCATCCCCCTGCCCACTTCCAACGAGCCCAGACTCCCTGCCCATGCCCTAGCATGGAGAGTCCCAGCTGCACCCCGTGGGGCAGGGCTGCCACCCAGTGTGTGTGGGGATGGCACCAACCTGCTCTTAGCAACAAACCAGCCACATATGGCCCCAAAACAACAGAGATTCCCTGGGGCCTGGTCCCTTGGCCTTCTCTCCTGCCCCCTTCTCCTCCTTCTATCCCCCTGGTATCTGCCCATCCCTTATCCTTCCCTCAACCCCTGTGCCCACCTGACCCCTGCCTCTATCCTGTCCCTTCCCCTCACCCCAAACTCCTGCTGCTCCCTTGGGCCCCTGCCTCTCTGCCCCCACTTTTGTCTCCCTGGGATGTGCCCCTGCCCTCCACCCACCTCTGTCCCCCCAGCACCTGCCAATCTACTCATGACCCTTGCCCCCTGGTTCCTGCTCCTCCCTTACCCTTCCCTCACTCGTATGCCCAACTGGCCCCTGCCTCTATCCTCACCCCTCCACTTCTTCTCACCCCCTTTCTACTCCCCTGGGCCCCTGCCCCTCTGCCCCCACTTTGCCTCCCTGGCATGTGACCCTGCCCTCCACCCATTCTGCGCCCCTGCAACTCACCTCTCCCTTTTCCCCCGCCACCGTCCTCGTACCTGCCCCCTCCCCCAAACATCCTCTGCACTCTGGAGCCCACCCATCACTTCACCCCCCTGCTACCTCTTGGCATGGACCTCTTCCCTTTCCCCCTCCACTGCCATGTCTCCCACCCCTCCCCTCGACCCCCACCTGCCTTCCAGGTGCCTGCCACTGCCCTCTGCCCCTTCATGCCCCCCAACCCCTCACCTTCCTCTGCTGTCCTGGCTGCTGCCCTTCTCACCCCCTTCAGCCATGCCTGGTACCCGTCCCTCTCCCCACCCTCTCTGACCCCTGACACCCGCTCCTTCCCTCGTCCCCCTGTGCCCACCCCTCCTCTAGCCCCACTCTGACCTGGCTCCTGCCCCTCCCCATCCCCTCTCCTAACACCTCCCTCTACCACCAGTCCTACCTCTCTCTCCTCACCCCTCCCATCGCCCCCACTCTGCCCCCTGGTGCCTGTCCCTCTCTACTCTGCCCTCCCTCCTTCTGCTCACCCCCCTCAATCCCCTTGGCACCTGCCCTTTCCCTTACCCCTGCACCCTCCTAGTGCCGACCCCTCGTCTCACTCCCCCTGGCACCTACCCCTCCTCTTGCCCCCTTCCTCCCTGGTGCCCACCCCCTTGACTCCCTCTGCTCCCTGACCCCACTCTCCTCACGCCCCTCTGCCCCCATCACCCATGACTTGCCCAACCCCCACTTTTCTCATGACCACTCCTCCTTTCACCCCCCATCTCCTGGCACACACTCCTCCCCACCCCCTTCCCTCCTTTTGTCTGCCCCTTCCTTTTCCCCTTTCTGGCCCCCAGTACCTGCCCCTCCCCCTGCCCCTCTGGCACCCACCTCTTCCCTTGCCCCCCTCATCCCCCAATACTTCCTCTTCCCCCTTGCTGTCCCTGACGCCTGTCCCACTCCATGCCACACCACTGTCTCCTGGCGCAAGCGCCTGCCCCTCCCCCTGCCCCATTGCTGCCTGCCCATTTGCTCACCCTCCTTTGCCCCCCGCAGTTTTCACCCCTCCCCTCATGCCCCTCTAGCCCCCTGGCACCTACCCCTTCCCTTGCCCTCCCAACCATTGATGACCATACAATCCCTCATCCCCCCCCATTTGCCCCTGGTGCCTTCCCCATCCCCCGCCCCACTACTGTCCCCCCGGCATTTGTCTCTCCCCAACTCTGCCCCCAGTTCCTGCCCCTTCCTTCTCCCGCCCTGGCCCCCACCTCTCCCCTTGGCACAAGCCCCTTCCCTTGTCCCCCCACCCTCTGCTGCCTGCCCCTTCCCTTGTACCCCCGCTGCCACCTTCCCCTTAGTTCTCCCCTGTACCCCTCCCCTCAACCGCTGCCTCCCTGAAACCTGAATCCTTCCCCCCGCACTAGTCCCCTGGTGCCAGCCCCTCCTTCGTCTCCTGCCCTGCCTCCCTAGCGCCTGCCCCTCTGTTCACCCCTTGTGTCCCTTGGTGCAAGCCCCTTCCCCTCCCCCTCTCCCCAATGCTGCCTGCCCCTTCTCTAGCCCACCCTTTGGATCCCTGGTGCCCACCCCTCCCCTCCTCTCTCTCTTTCCCTTGGCACCAGTCCTGCCTCTCACAGATACTCTACAGCCCATGCGCCTCCTCTTCCCTCTTACCCCCCCAGTGTCCACCCCATTCTTCCCACTGGCACATGCTCCTCTGCTCACCACCCCCTGCAACCCCCTGGCACCTGCCCCTCTTCTTGCCCTCCTCCACCCACTGTTGACTGCCCCTGCCCTAGCCAGCCCCTCTGCTCCCAGGCTCCTGTATCACTCTGTCCCCTTGGTGCCTGCCCCACTCCCCCCCCCCATGGTCCTAGCACCTGCCCCACTCCTCATCCCTCCTGCCCCCTGGCACCAGTCCCTACCCTTCATTCCCCCCTGCCCTATTAGAGCCCCCCCATTCCCTCACATCTCTCTGCCCCCTGTGCCTGCCCCTTCCCTTGTTTCCCTGTGCCCCCTGGGGTCCGTCCTCTTCTTCTGCCCTGGTGCCCACCCCTCACCTCACCTCCTTCAGCCCCCGGGAACCTGCCCCTCCCTTCACCAGTCTGTTCTCTGGTGCCTGCTCATCTTTGCCCCTGACAATGCCCTTGTGCCTGCCCCTCCATCCTCTACTCCTGTCACCTGCCTCTCCCCTCCTCTCCCCTGGACTCACTGACACCTTCCCCCCCTCCCCCGCTCCTCTTGCCCTTTCCCCCTCATTGTCTCCTCACAGGCAGACAGGCCCTGACTCCCCTCAGACAACAACCCCCCCGCACAACGATTAACGAGGATGCAGGTTAATTTCCCTTTGATCCCAGTGACCAGCCCCTGCCCCCGGCCCTGATCTGTGACTCTCTCCCCAGTGGACGTGACGCTGGATCCAGACACAGCTCATCCCGAACTTGTCCTGTCTGGGGATCGGAAACGTGTGAGACATGGAGACAAACGACAGAATCTGCCCCACGATCCTGAGAGATTTGATCCTTGTGTCTGTGTCCTGGGCACTGAAGGGTTCACGGGCGGGAGGTGTTACTGGGAGGTGGGAGACAAGACTGCCTGGGACCTGGAGGTTTGTGGGGAATCTGTGAGCAGGAAGGGGCAGGTCACATACACATCTGAGGATGGACACTGGGCCATGGTGCTGCGGGATGGGGAATACGAGGCCCTCACCTCCCCCCTGGACTCCCCTCCCCGTGAGTGTCAGGCCCAGACGGGTGGGGATTTTCCTGGACTATGAGGCTGGCAAAGTCTCATTTTACAATGTGACTGACAGGTCCCATCTCTTCACTTTCACTGACACCTTCTCCGGGACACTCCACCCTTATTTCTGTCCTGGTCTCAATGCTGGGGGTACAAACGCGGCTCCCCTGGTAATCTGCCCTGTCCCAGCTAAGGCCGGAGGGAATCTCGATCCATGACAGTGACCCCACAGCACAGACTGTCCCGTCCCAGCGCTGCTGCTCTTCCCGCCCCCCCACCCCAGTGGGGGAGGCCAGCTACTGCAGTAACTGGACTTTTTGTGCTGACTGGACACTGCCAGTTTCCCTTTCTAGTGGAGGTTCCAGTCAAAAACTTGACACCTGGCAACCCACAGCCCTCACCTTTCCCCATCCCCTGCCCCAGGAGTAGCAGATGGGGGTGGATGCGGTCATTCACTCCTGTCAGAATTTTCTACCCCTGTGAAATCTCAATGTAAAATATGAAAGAAAAAAGAGTATTCTAATTTAAAAAAATATTATTGTAACAAGGTGTAAATACAATAATATTTTAATTTACATTTCAACAGTATTTCAAAATCAAGCATCTAAACATATTTTTAGAACTGGAATTATTTACATGTATTTTTTTAATCTTCCCTCAAATCTATATTGAAGTTTAACTTCTGTAAATAACATCATTTGTGTTTCAACTGTGGAGTTTTGTAGTGACTCGGTGTGGCTCCCCTCCTGCCCAGCAGAGGGAGTGCCCTTACAGACACCCAAGTGGGCGGAGCCTCCGCCACCTGTTCCCGCCCCCCGGAAGTCAAGGGGCAGGACAGGAAGTATAAAAGCCGGC
>NW_020696763.1:6555-8216 GCF_002925995.2 Terrapene triunguis
GGACGAGGTAGGCCCTGAGGGGGAACCTGGAAGTAGCCCGGGGGTAGCCGACCCCGGTCAGGCTGCAGACACGGATGAGCTGATGTCAGTGTGTTTCGGTCAGGACACCCCACTGACTCGCAGCGGCAGCAGCCGCTGCTAGGGCCCCGGGCTGGGACGCAGTGGAGTGGGTGGGCCTGCGTCCCCCCTGCCACCCCGCTCATGGGTGGCAGGCTTCCCCCTCACCCAATGCTTAGGTATAGGGCCTGAGCCCCCTACCTATTGTATTGTTGCTCAGCCCTGCACCAGAGGTCCTGAGCCCACTAACTGTTGTGCTATTGCTCAGCCCCTGCACCAGAGGGCCTGAGCTCCTTAACTGTGATATTGTTGCTCAGCCCCTGCACCAAAGGGCCTGAGCCCTGAACAAACTGTTGTATTGTTGCTCAGCCCCTGCACCAAAGGGCCTGAGCCCTGAACTAACTGTTTGCTTGTTCCACAGGTAGTGAGTCGGTGTGGCTCCCCTCCTGCCCAGGAGGGTCAAGCCCCGGCACGAACCTTCTACAAGTTTCAAGAAATCCAAAATATTTATTTTAACAACAAACTATTAAATTGTCAGACTGGGTTGTTCAGCTACAATGTACGTGTGTCATAAACATCACAACTACACACGTGCAGCTTCTCTCTCTCTCTCTATTGTCTTGAATGGTTCTCTCAGGAAGACAGGGCACATACACCCACCTCCTACACCACACCTTTGAAAATTAATAGGTGAAAAATTGATAGAATTAATTAAGCCATATATTTAAGTCCTCATAAAAAACATATAATATTCTTTGAACTTTTGTCAGCATTAATTCATGTGATTTTTTTACTTTCTAACTACATATAATTGGCAATCAAGATTGACCCTTCCTTTCTTCTTCTCACATCAATTAACAAAACAGGGTCCCCAATCTCAAATGCTATCTTCCTATAGATAAAACTGGAGATTGTAGAAAATATTTTAGTTTATTTTTCTTTAGAAATATTATTTGCAGGCAATGTACTGTCAGTGTCCACTGCTGATTTCAATGTACTGCCGGGCTCTTCATGTTCTTGTTATAAGGATATAACAAATGTAGTTTTCTAAAGAAATAGAGAAGGGATAGTATTCCTTTCCTGAATCATCACAAATTAACTTAATTGTATTAAAAACACTGACACTTAGTGACACATAACATGAAATTTGGTGAAGCTTTCTTGGGGAAACCTTTCTTCTCGGCCATAAATCAGTCAAAAGGGTGATTTTGTTGTTGTTATGTGAGGTTTAGAATAGAAAGAAAAGAAAGTTGCTTCAGGAAATTCATCACAATTCCTGTGGGGTCTGTCCACCACCTTCTGGAATGCTCTGTAAAAACAGTGACCGACTGGTCTAATTCCTTGAAATTAGCGACTGAACCTAATTTCTTGAAGAGCTAGCTGAGCAGAGTACGAGGGGAGGCACAGCACATGGCATTGCTAGGATTATTTGTTTTAAACATGATGCATTATGAATATTTTCAATGTAATAATTCAGTTTTGAAGATTTATTCACAATATGCCATTCATGGCAGTGTGCCCTAAACTTACCTTGATTATTTGAAAATAAATACCCTAAATGAAGTGGGTATTCATCCACGAAAGCTTATGCTCCAATACATCTG
>NW_020696763.1:8316-11561 GCF_002925995.2 Terrapene triunguis
CCCCGATAAATCGATCGCTACCCGCCGATACGGAGGGTAATCTGGACGTACCCTAAGTCTATAAGGTGCCACAGGACTCTGTTACTTTTTACAGATCCAGACTAACACGGCTATCCCTCTGCTACTAAACTTATCTTGTGATGGATTCACTTCTGTTTTTATCCAGTATGCTGGTGTCTAAGTGTCATGGGCTGCTGAAGCTGTGTGTTTTTCCTAGTTTTTAACACAGGGAAATTTTAATCTAAAAATAGATAAATTTGTCCCTAAAATTTCCTTCAGAAATATGTGCACTCCTTCCCCTATTTCTCACTGAATTATGTGTATCTGCTGTTTTTTCTTATTGTGATGTTCCCCCGGTGTTATCTGGACCGCTGATCTGCTAGGTCACTCCAAGCCTTGACTCTGGGAGCCAGCCTTACCCGGCTCTGCTGTGAGAACCCCCACTCCTGGGCTGTTCACGCACAGCCTCTGGCATGTAAGCTGCTTGGATTGTGCAACCGAATGACACTAGCCAATATCTCCGGTCCCAGACACAACTCTAGGAACCTCCATCTTGCAGTGTCTAGTTATGCCCGCTGGATGCTGGAAGCTTATATAAGTTCATCAAGTTAACAAAGAAATTGATATGCACCAGGCTTGTTATCCCTAGGGCAGTCTGACACACTTCAAACTAAACAAACTGCTTCAGGTAGAATAAACAAATTTATTAGCTATAAGGATAAATTTTAAGTGATAAGTCAAAGCACAACAAGTCAGATTTGGTCAAATGAAATAAAAGCAAAACACATTCTAAGCTGATCTTAACACTTTCAGTGCCCCTACAAACTTAAGTGCTTCTCAACACAGGATGGCTGGTTGCCCTTCAGCCAGGCTCTCCCCTTTGATCAGTGCTTCAATCGCTTGGTGGTGATGTGCTATGCTCTTCCGCCTCCATATACAGACATCTCTCCCTTTTATCATGTTCTTTCTTCCTTCTTGTCTTTGCCCCCCCCCCCCCTTCAGGGTCAGGTGAGCATTACCTCAGCATAGTCCCTGACTGACCAAGGGAAGGGTGGTGACTCACTCATGAGTCCAACAGACCCTTTGTTCCTGTGAGGCTGGGCTGGGCTTGTCCCATACATGCCCTGATGAGGTGTGAACTGCCCCTCTGGTCCCAGAGAGTTTTGCCTGGGCTTATTTTAAGCCATGAGGACACATTTTCAGCCTTGTATCTATATACATGAAATGACAATTTATAACATTACTATAACAACAATATTCAGTGCATCATGAGCCTTCCAAAGATACCCGACATGACAAACTTTGCATTGGATACCATACAATCATATTATAAGGCCGTGGCTACACTCGAAACTCCAAAGCGCTGCTGTGGGAGCACTCCCGTGGCAGCGCTTTGAAGTGCGAGTGTGGTCGCGCGCCATCGCTGGGAGAGACCTCTCCCAGCACTGAAGGTACTCCACCTCCACGAGGGGATTAGCTTACAGCACTGGGAGCGCTGCTCCCAGCGCTGGGGCACTGTTTACACTGGTGCCTTACAGCGCTGTAACTTGCTGCACCAGGGGGGTGTTTTTTCACACCTCTGAGCGAGAAAGTTGCAGCGCTGTAAAGCGCCAGTGTAGCCATAGCCTAAGGATGAACATGCAAGTGTAGGGTGTTCCCCCGAGATACAGAATGTCACACTTATCCAATCTTACTGTGTTATTACATGGGAAAATATGCTGACAAGTTAATATACAACATGGTTTTTACTAAGAAGACACAAAAATGTGTTGTCACTCACTATTTACAGCATGAAGTGTCATGAAGAGATTGCAGGCAATGTTCATTTTTAAATTTCTGACTATGAATGGGCTCCCTCATCAGTTCCTGCAACCCCCGTCTGGCAGACCTCTCTGTGAATTAAGCAGCCTGCAGTCTGCCAGCGAACCTCCACCAAGTGTCTTTATGACTTTTTATGGTGCATCACAACATAGCAGCAGTTACGAGGAGCCCCTTTCCTGCTCACTGAATCAGACTTTTATACAGCTGCTTGGAGGGTGGAGTTTCTAGCAGGGCTAGTGAACAAAATTGCCAAATCACAATCCCGCTCCCACGTGGTACCTCAATTTCCCACTCTCTAAAGTGGGGATAATCCTGACCCACATTCAGAAAGGGGTTGTTCTTCTCTCTTTCTTCCCAAGTCCCTGCCCTCCTTGCCCAACCCCAGCCTCTGTCCTGTTCCACAAACTTCCATGCCCATGTTAGTGCCTGTCTAACCCCCGCCCCCCAACCTGCAAGGCCTCCTACACAGTCTCCCATCAGTAAAGAGAAGCTGCTTTCAGATCTGGAGCTGCATTTGCATCTCCTGAGTGCTGTCCTGCACCATGTTCACCACGTGCAGGTAGGTCATCAACCTCCATCTCTGTCCCAGGTGCAGGATGGCCTCTGCTTCATGCTCCCCCAGGCACCTGGAGATGCTGAAATAGGGGTGGGGTTGGCGGAGCAGGAGAACACCCCATGAGGTTAAGAAATGGCAATGAGAGCCTTTTCCCTCCCTGGGAGATTACGTTGTCCCTCTGTGGGGAATCCCTTCCTTGCAGATGTTGTGCTTTCACTCCTGGACACTGCCAGGAGGCCCAGCTCCCATCCCTAGCAGTTTGGTTGTTCCATCCCCTACTGTGAACCTAAACTGCCTTTAAAGGGAGATCCAAGCCCCTCCCAGGCCTCCTCCCATTTGGGGTCTCTCTCCTGGCTGAGCACAGGCTGTCCTTATACCACCTAACAGGCCTGGATCCTAGGGGATAGGTTAAGTTGAGCTGAAACCCCTTTAATGGCCATCTCACCCTGGGACAGCCTGAAACTGGAACCTGTGGGCTAATAGTAACTGTTTGCTATGAAAGGTGCTGAAGACACAATGGAAGAGGAAATCCTTTGGACTGGATTTAAATTATTCCAAAGGAAAGTGAATGAGAGAAAATGTCCAGCATTATCCGCCTAACAAAAAGTTTAAGGTCAGAAAGGACCATTATGTCCATTTTCTGTATAACACAGGCCCAAGAACATCACCGAGTGCTTCCTCCAGAAAACCTATGACATGTGACTGAGCCAGAGCACGTCTTCTGGAAAGACATCTACATGCATTAGAGCCAGCTGTTAAGAAAAAAAATCTCTCTTCTGCAGTGACATGAAGTTAAAGAACATGGAGAAGAAGAAAACCTTTACTCGGGTTGTTACTGGAGCTGAACCAGAGAGGCCAGGATAAACAT